>NC_137792.1:11290336-11481819 GCF_963383645.1 Muscardinus avellanarius
CACACACACACACACACACACCACAATCTAAGTTTAAGCCAAGCACTGTGGTGCATGTCTGTAATTCCAGCACTTGAAACTGAAACTGGAGGTTTGCACATTCCAGGCCAGCATATGGTGATTTAGTGAGACTTTGTTTCAAAATTAAAAAAGAACAATAAATATTTATTTATTTGGGGCTGTGGGTGTGGCTCTGAAATAGAATATTTCCAGGTTTGATCCCTAGTACCGCGCACACACACACACACACACACACACACACAGAGTAATTCAAAGCCTAGTGCAGTGACTGAAACAGGAGAATTGCAGGTTTGAGGCCAGCGTTAGCAACTTAGTGAGATCTTGCTTCAAAATTAAATTAAAATAGAGCTGGAGGTGTAGTCCGGAGGTAGAATCCCCCTGGGTTCAATGCCCAGTATCAAAATAATAAAAAATAATAATAAGTAATAATGTAGAAAAGTAGACTAAAATTCACAGAACAGTTTGATGAATTTCAACAAGCCCAAGATAAAAAAAAGAAACAAAATGTTGCCAGAAACCCAGAAGAAGATCTTCCTCTCTTGATCCACACCCCACCCCAAGGAGGACCATAGTTTTGACTTCTAACTCCATGGATTCATTTCTTGTTTGCAAACGTAATGCAAATGTCCTCACAGAGCGGGTGCCCTTTCGTCTTGGGACTGCTTTGTTCAACCTTGCCTGGCTGTCTGTGAGACCCCGCCACGCTGTGGTGTATAGGAGCGGCTCCTGCTCCTGTACAGCCCCATGCCGCTGCACTGTATCACTGCATTTATCTGGTCTGCAGTCCTTGGACATTGAGATGTCTTCTGGTTTGGAGTTATGGCTCATAGTACTTTGGTGAACATTCTTTTTAAAACATTTTTACTGGTGCATTGTAGTCATACATCTTAATGGGATAAAAGATGGTGGAGACAGACATGCACACATCACCCATTTAGCCCTTACCCGATCCCCGCCCCATTCCCCCCCATCCCTCCTTCCCATGCTTGGCTTAGCGGTTGATTTGATGTTTAAGTGCATCGCGTGCTTTAGAGAGTTTCCCTCTTCCTTCCCATCCCCTCAGTTAGGTCACCTTATTTGCTCATCTATAGATTGTTGGTGACTTTTGGAGAACATAGCTTTGAATTTCTGTTGGAGATAATATATGCATATCTCCAAAGGAGGAACTTCTAGGTCATTCAAGATGGGCTGTGTGTGTGTGCGTGTGTGTGTGTTACTGGGTATTAAATTTGGGGACGTTCTGCCTCTGAACTACATCTCCAGCCTTATTTTAATTTTTCTTTTGAAAGAGAATCTTGCTGAGTTGCTGAGGGTCTTGCAAAATTGCTGAGGCTAGCCTCAAACCTGTTATACTCCTGTCTCAGCCTCCCAAGTACTGGGATAACAGGCATGTGCCAGCACACCTAGCTGGCTCAAGAGGGGCTAATTTCAGTTTGTATGTTACTGAAGATTGAACAGAGGAACATTTTACCTCTGAATTATACCCCATCCATTCTTATTTTTTATTTAAATTTTTTTTTGTGGTGTCGGGGATGGAACCCACAGGGTCATTCTATCTCCGAGCTCCACCCCCAGCCCAAGTTTCTATCCTTTATTTTGTAACACGGTCTCACTAAATTGCAGAGGGCCTCACTAATTAGCTGAGGCTGTCCATGAACACTGATCCTCCTGTGTCCGCCTCCCAAATGCTAAGATTACAAGCCTGTGCCACCACACCTGGCTCCCCTACATCTCCTCTTTTTTTTTTTTTTTTTTTTTTTTTTTTGCGGTGTGGGGATGGAACCCAGGGGCATTTGACCTCCAAGCTACACCCCTGCCCTATTTTTTATTATTTATTTTGAAACAGGGCCTCACTAAGTAGCTGAGGCTGTCCACAAACCTCATCCTCCGGTTTCAGCCTCCGGAATGCTGGGATTACAAGCGTGCGCGCCACCACGCCCGGTTTACATCTTCTTATAAGTGAAGGTAGTTGTAGGATTTTAGGACTGGGGGGGCTCCCAGAGCATACTTCTGGCCTGTGTTATCTGATTCTGCCTCCCTGAGTTCTAGGAGTTCTGGCATCTTCAGTGAGGAGAAAGAAGAGCTTGGGTGAGGCTCTGGGGCTCTACCTTCAGCCAGAAAAACACCTCTTTCATCTGGTTCATAGACAGCATTGGAAGTTGGAATTGCACAC
This sequence comes from Muscardinus avellanarius, assembly GCF_963383645.1. Lineage (NCBI taxonomy): Eukaryota > Metazoa > Chordata > Mammalia > Rodentia > Gliridae > Muscardinus > Muscardinus avellanarius. The sequence continues at coordinate 11,292,531 of NC_137792.1, forward strand.
AGGATTTTTTTTAAAGAATGAGTTCTGCAGGGTTTCTTTTTTGTTTTAAAGGCGGTTTGAAAACAGATGATTTTAGTTTCTTCCCACTAGAGGGACAAGCAGGCCTACGAGGCCGACCTCCGGAGGGCTGTGGACCTGGACATTGGATGGGTGTTCTCTCCCTTAATGCTTCGGTCAGCCCTGCCAAGCAGCCATGGTCTTACCCCTGTTGTCAACCTAGAGAAACTGAGAGGTGAAGCAGTTAAGTGACATTCCTCAGGGTGCACATCTGAAAGAGGCAGAGCCCAATCCAAGCTGTCTGCCCTCAGGACTCCCCCCCCCCCTTAATTATCCAAACCAGAAAGCCCTGATCCCACACACTGCTCCTTGCACTGTCTCTCATGGCCTGCCAAGGCCAGTGTGAACCACTTTGGTGACAGTGGTTTATCCTTTTGGTCCAACTTTTTGTTTCTCCAGTAAAGCTATTCCCCCAGAAGTTAAGGTATAATATAGAGACAGGCTCCAAAGAAAAGGATCCTCTTTCCCTCTTTCTGCCCTTTTCTGTGTATTTCAGCGTACAATTTAACCCTTTGTAATGGCCCACCTACATACTCAATCTTAAGTGATTGCTGCTGGAAACCCGCTGATGGAGATGAACATTGCTAGCCCTTATTTCGTCTCTCGCCCTGTTCAGATTCCCTGACCTCCTCATTGTGCCCCTGCTACCACTGGACCTTTGCACTCGGTGGTCTGTTCTTTCTACTGTGGCCTGCTTAGTTATATAATAGCATTTGGAGGTTCCCCCTGGCTGGAATTCTCTTCTCTCATATATTCTCATGGGCTGCTTTCTTACTTCTTCCAGGGCTCTCCTCAAAGTTACCTAGTGGAAGAGACTTTTTCTGACCTCTCTGTCTAAAATAACGTCTCCATCATATTTCACTCCTAACTGGGTGCGTGCCTGTTATCCTAGTACTTGAGTGCCTGAAAGAGGAGGGTCACAATTTTGAGGACAGCCTCAGCAAGTTCGTGAGACCCTCAGTAACTTAGGGAAACTATTTTTCAAAAATCAAAATAAAAAATAGTAGTGGGGTATAGTTTGGAAGTATAATACCCCTGGGTTCAATCCTCAGTACAAAAAAAATTTGTTTGTTTACTTCCTGATGTAAAAGAATTACTTTCTTATTATTTCCTTCCTTATTATTACTTATTATTATTATTATTATTATTATTATTATTATTTACTTCCTTCTGTTTTTTTGCGGGTCTGGGGATAGAACCCAGGGGCATTCTACCTCCAAACTACACCTTCTGTCTTATTTTTTATTCTTTATTTTGAAACAAGGTCTCACTAAGTTGCGGAGGACCTTCCTAAGTAGTTGAGGCTGTCTGCAAACCATGATCCTCTGGTCTCAGCCTCCCAAATTCTTATTATTTTTCAAGGCATTTCTGCTACCTGGTTGTGATAGATTCATCTACTTTATCTTATATCAATTGACAGACAAGGAAAGCATCAGGTGAATTGGGGGATTTTGATAATTGATTATAACTGATGCATCAATAAATGCTGAATAAATGAATGAGTGACTGACAACTAGTCTTAAAACTCAGAAAGCTCATACCTGAGAAGGGTAGCTGGAACACATTTAATGGGAAAAATTTTTAGGTGACATAGCCCTTTATTGTTGCCATATTATTTATTTTTTATTTCTATCTTTTTTCCCTTGATTATTTTTGCCAAAGGTTTATCTTTTCATTAGACTTTTCAAAGAACCAGCTTTTGCTTCAGTTGAGCCTTTGATTCCCTGCCTTTCTTCTTGTTCAGCTCTATATTTATTTACTTTGGTTTGTGTGTATCTGTTTTATCTCTGCACATTAGAGATTGTTTGCACGCAGAGACCATAGCCGACCACAGCCATGATGAGGCCTGCTGACTAGGTTAGCCCTTTGAACCACCATGTCTGGAGGGCTGGGGGTCTGTGGTTTGGAGGTCTCTTAGTCGAGCTTTCCCATTTTTGTATGAGCCAATGTGATGGAAGAGTAACAGATTTAAAAAGAAATGATCCAATTTTCACTTAAAGCAAGCTATTAAAGACATTTCAATTGATAAGGGGTAGTTTCTATCCTGTGGATAGGATCACTATCAAGTATTTATTTAATACCATATAACACACTTGTCTTCTAGTGTTCTTTTTATCATTTTTCTACCGTAATTAAAATGGTGCGGAAGTGGAATTTACACATTTGGGGTTCTTGTCTCTGGGTTTAAATGCAGCCAAACTGTGTTAAAATCAACAAGACCATGGACTGGGGTGTAGCTCAGTGGTAGAGTGCTTACCTAGCATGCACAGTGACCCTTCAGCACTACAAAATCAATCAACCAATCAAACAAGCAAACAAACAAGCCAGATAATCTGTTTACATAATTAGGAAATTATAAGAGTCAGAATCAAACTGTAAGAGCTGGGCGTGATAGCCCAGTAATCCTGGTACTTGGGAGGCTAAAACAGGAGGATCGCAGGTTGGAGGCCAGCTTCAGTAACCTAACGAGGCCCTGAGACTGTCACAAAACTTAAAAAATAAATAAAAAATAGGGTTGAGGGTGTCACTTGGAGGTAGAATGCCTCTGGGGTCAATCACACTACCCTCCCCCACACAAAAAAGACAAAATCAAATCATAAGAGGGGCATTGCTCAGTTGTACTTCTTAGGGTGCATGTCTATGACAGTGGGCAAGAAATCTTATGTGAACAAGGAGAATCCCTGTGCTTGGACCTTCTGGGATGGCTATATATGCTTGGGGGGCAGGGAGGGCATTTATGGAAGCTTAATATCTAGTTCAAGCACTTAACCTCTGGGGTTAAATCTTAGTCCCGAGAACACTGAGTGGTTTCACAGCAAAATGTCATCAGATGAACCCTGCTGTACAAAGTGGCAGACAAGTGGTCGTAAATTTGTTTGGGGCTGCTTGTGTCTCATGCCGACTTTGGTTTGCAATGTGATAGGCTTGATTTTCCTCGGGAGTCTCCTGACGCCGTGTCCACTTGTGTTAAGATCAAGGCATTTGGCTGGTATGTGGAATGTGATCAGGGTAAGCACCCAGGATTCGGCCTGTTGGCCGGTCATTCTCAGACCGTAAGGGAAATTGGAGGCAGGGAGTAAAAGAAAGTGAAAGGGAGAGGTAAATGCAGAAGTCAAGTGAGACAGAGAAAAAGAGAGAGAGACTGATGCATCTGAGCTATTTAGGATTACGAAAAACCTTATCTGTAGTTGCACCCTATTAAATATGAATATTTAGCCGGGTGTGGTAGCATACTCCTATAATCCTAGTACCTGGGAGGCTGAGACAGGAGGATCACAAGTTTGAGGCCAATCTCTGCAACTTAGTGGACGCTGTTTCAAAAATATATAAATAAAAAGGGGTGGGGTGTAGCTTGAGGGTAAAACCCTGGGATTCAATTCTCAGTATCCCTCCCAAAATAGAAAATTTTACTCTAACACATTTTTTTGCTCCCATCACTAAATTCCACAGAGAGGTGAGCTTATTCCTAATATTCCTTCCAGCTTGAACTCCCTTTTATTCTTAACAAAGGTAAGAGCATCCTCTGCAAGACACACTTCGAGAGGTCAGAGATTGCTGGTAATACCCTGATGCTGCCATCCAACTGTGAACATAGAAAAATGCTTCCTGAAACTACATACAGGGGCATGTTCCCGCAATCCCAGTACTTGGGAGGTTGAGGCAAGAGGATCACAGGTTTGAGGCCAACCTCAGCAACTTAGCAAGATCCTGTTTCCAAATCAACAATAAAATTGGTCTGAGGGTGTAGGTTGGAGGTACAATGGTCCTGAACTCAATTCCCAGTACCATAAAAGGAAGGAAAGAAGGAAGGAAGGAAGGAAAAAAGGAAAGAAATGTTTCCTCCAAGTCCTATATACAGGGGCATATGGCTCCATCCCCTAGACCATTCATAGAACCAGAATAGAACCCATTATAGAATCTAGTGGGAATTAGTTTGGACTTTTTGGACCCAGAGGACACTGATCTAGTGGGGTGACATAGCAGCAACAGGCAGACCAGTTTTCACTGAGGAGTCTTTCAATGTTTGATACCAAAGGCATGGTTTCTTTCAGCAAATGAAGTTCAAATTTCAGATAGCAGTTCTAACAAGAGGAAGGCTCTAGTCTATCTTTTGAAGATGTCAAAGGAAGAGAGATCATGCATTAAGTATAAGTTTGAGTTGGGTACATGATGTCCATGTTTGAATAGGAAAGATTCAAATTTTCCAATGATATTCAGAGAGTGAAAAGTTCAAACATAAACACACATGATTTATTTACCACAGAATATCAAGACTGTTGAGCCAAGCCAAGGAGCATGGGTGTGCCAGCAAAATCTTGACAGATACCAGAAGAAAAATGAGAACCCAACTTACTAAGTAGTGGGAAAGAATGAGTGGTGATATTATGGAATTCTTTTTAAAGAGCCCATGCAGAAATAAGTGAGTATAGTGTTCTTGAACAATGGCCCATTTATACTAGGAGCTTTTCCTTTGACATATACAAACCAGTCAGATCCCCGAATGGAGGCTGCTTCTTCCCAAAGAAAAAAATAATCTGTTTTTCTTCAACTAAATAACCACTTTACTATCAACCCAGAATAGTCCACTGTCAAGAACTCTAAGGGTCTATTGTCCAATATGGCAGTGTCCAGTCACAGTGTGATGAGCATTTGAAATGTGGAGAGTGTGACCAAGTAGCTGAATTTTAAATGTCATTGAAGGTTAGTTTAAATTTAAGCATTGAGGTGGACATGGTGTGGCACACCTCTAAACCTAGTACATGGGAGGCAGAGAAAGAAGGATCACAGGTTCAAGGCCAGCCTCAGCAACTCAGCAAGACCTTGTTGCAAAATTTAAAAAAAAAGCTGGGAATGCAGCTTGGAGGTAGAATGCCTCTCTGGGTCTAATTTGTAGTAAAAATTATATATATATATATATATATATATATATATATATAGAGAGAGAGAGAGAGAGAGATTATACATAGATATATATATTTCAGTTATTAAAAAGGTTTTAGTATCTTTGAAACAATTTTGGTATGTCAATCTACTTTTCCAACTATTTCATAAAGTCTAAATAGAGATCAATATTTTGGTTACAAATTTATATCCAAATTGAGATGTCTCATAAATGGAAAAAGTACATGGGACATCAAAGACTTAAAATAAAAAAAGAAAATGCAAAATATCTCATTAGTAAGTTTGTGCATTGATTGTATGTTAAAAATAATAGAAATGCTTCACAAAAGAAGAGATACAAAGGGCCAATAGATTCATGAAAAAATGTTCTTCATCACTGGCCATCAGGGAGATGCAAATCAAAACTACACTGAGATTCCATCTAACCCCAGTCAGAGTGGCAAGCATAAAGGAATCAAACAACAACAAATGCTGGCGAGGATGTGGGGAAAGAGGAACTCTCTTACACTGTTGGTGGGAGTGCAAACTAGTTCAGCCACTATGGAGATCTGTGTGGAGATTCCTAAGAAAGCTGGGAATAGATCCACCATATGATCCAGCTATACCACTCCTGGGTATCTTTCCAAAGGGGTTGAATTCAGAGAAATACAGCAACATATGCATACCTATGTTCATAGCAGCACAATTTGTAATAGCCAAAATATGGAACCAACCCAGATCACCATCAACAGATGAATGGATAGCAAAACTGTGGGAAATACACACAATGGAATTCTATACAGCCATAAAGAAGAACAAAATTATATCATTTGCAAGAAGATGGAAAGTCCTGGAGAACATTATGTTAAGTGAGATCAGCCAAGTACAGAAGGAGAAGGTACATATGTTTCCTCTAATATGTCCAAACTAGGAAACACAGAGGATACCAGTGGGACTCCAGATAATGGAGGGGAAATACCAGCAAAGTTTGAATGGAAAGATAGGAGAGGAGGAAGGCTGATCTTGATTAATGAGGGTCTACATCTGAACATGTGTAAAATTATGAATAAGACATGGTTAACCTGGACAACCATTGGTGGGAGGGGGGAAGGGAAAACAGGGGCGGGGGGGAGAGGGCACCAAATATAGTTTAAATGTATACTATTTATATTCAATAAAAAATTGTTAAAAAATAAAAAAATAATAAAAAATAAAAAATAATATATAAGATATTAAAAAATAATAGAAATGTACTTTCAGTTACTATAGGACATACATCTACTTTCCCAAACCTGTTTCCCCTTCCTTTCGGTGATAAACAGCATCTCATCTGTTAGTTTCATTTTAAACTAAATGAATAAATTGAATGTAGTTTTAGTGTTCCCGAGCTCCTATTACCTTAGGACTACTTTTCATTAGAGGTAGAGAGCGATAGATGGGTGTCATCAACTTTCATAGTAATCAAGTTTGTTTGTTTTGGCTTCAAACTATACTCTTCAAGCTACACTCTCAGCTCTTGATTTTTTTTTAAATTTAAAATAGGGTCTCGCTAAGTTGATGAAGGTCCTGCTACACTGCTCCCTGAACCCAAACACTAGGTTAATTATTTCATGCAAATCTCTCTATCCTTAAAAAGATAGGCATTAGTGATGTTTGTTGTGTGCTATTGAAGGCTTAAGGTCAGTGAAGGAGTCAGGAAAATGTACTTCTTACTCATCTGCCTTATGTTGAGTTAGCACAGCCTCTGAGACAAACGTTTATGCATAGGAAGATGACCGTAGGGTCCACTTGTAGAGAGTGAGGGAAGAAAAATTCAGAGCACAGGGAAGAGCTGAATGCAACTCAGCACAGCAGATCTCAGCTCTGGAAGTGAGTTGGCCCTTTGCAGCCGTTCCACATTGAGGCACGAATGCCTGGCCTTTGCATCCACCGAGGGATCAGCCTTTGGATGCAGTTTGCTCCTAGGCTGGGGAAAATAGGGGGCATGGGAGTTCCTTTCCATAGAAGGCATTTCTCAGAGCCAGAAATAGCTGGGTGCCCCCTGCATGTAACAGTCTCAGCAGCTGGGAGGTGGAGCACATGGATCAAGAATGGGGGCCTGGGTAGCATGTCCACTGTGACATCAGCCCAAGCTGGATCCGGAAGTGCAAAGCCTTTCAAACAGCATCACCCTAGACCTAGATAGTGGGGAAGACTCCTCGTAACTGAGAAAGAGGAGTAGGGTATGCATCATCTTGTGTTCTACTCTTGCCTTGAAATGAGGCGCAATTTTTAGAACACAGCAAGAGTGAGAGATTGGGGATGGGGAAGAGAAAGACAGAAATAATGAATCAATATGATCGAGGCACTCCTGAATCCCCCAGTGTCAAGGAAAGCCAGAGAACCATTTTATTTCTCTCTGATCTCTGAAATGGGCTGTAGCCACAGTCTGGCAGCCATTCCAAAATGTGGGGACGAAAAGATGGGAAAGGAATCTGGATGGCAGAGTAGACAGCCTGCCCTGGTCAATTTAGGAGGGAGTCAAGACTCTCAGCTTAGACTAATAATCCTCTGGCTTCCAGCCACATGGGGGAAATGTTACTGAAACACCAAGCCTATGATAGAGAGAGCCAGTCTCAGTCCCCAGTTCTTTCAGAGATTGACCTGTAGCTGCCGCAGAGGAAATAAGAGCTTGGCGGTCACTCACTCCCTGGGCGAGTGATCCTGATGCATCTCCGTGTCTCTGTGTATCGGTCTGGTCATTCATCTGGTTACTTGGTTTCTCATTTTCTATTTGTCCTTTAGGCCAAGTTTATATTCTGTCTCAAGTATCATTTCCTCTGCCTGTTTGCAAGCAAACACTGGTAAATCAGATGCCCAACAGCCTATGCTCATTGGACAGGCGTGTTTTCCCATAAGCCTCTTCTGCTTCTTCTGCTAATTGTGTGTGATTTAACAGCTGTGCATTTTTGCAGGTGTATGTGCTCATGCAGGAAGGCACACACCCTTTAACTCGCATACCTCTAAAAGGTGCAAACCAGGCTGAAGCTGCCCCTGCTGCCTCCTTTCCCTTCTCCACGCTCCCCTTGTCCCTCTCCTCACCTCCAGCTGCCTCACTCTTTGCCTGTCATTTCATGCTGCCTCTGCGAGAGAAATCTCCTACTTTCTGACTTAGGGGCTCCGGCAGCCTCCCCTACTCAATGTTGCCAGCCTGTTATAGCAGCACACAAGAATCCGGAGCTCTGATTTATCTGCCAGAGGGAATGGCTCAAGGTGGATGAGAGTGGGAGATGGTAGAAATCACAGAAAGGAGTAAAACGGGGAGGGATCGGCAGGGAAGGGATGCAGGCTTTAGAGCTGTGATGCCCTCAGGATGCTTGGATTCTTTGGGTTAGACTACCATGAACACAATGCTTTTTTTTTTTTTTTTTTTTTTTTGCAATACAGGGGTTGGAACCCAAGAGCATGCTACCTCTGAGTTACACTCCCAGCCCTACATTTTTTATTCTTTATTTCAAAAACAGGGTCTCACTGAGTTGCAAAGGTCCTCACTAAGTAGCTGAGACTGGCCTCTAACTGCGGTCCTCTGGTCTCAGCCTCCCAAATGCTGCGATGCAAGCATGCATCACCACATCTGAATAACAACACAATGCATTTTTTAAATTAACTTTTTGTTTGTCCTGGGAATAGAACCCAGGGACGTTCTACCTCAGTGCTTTTTTTTTTTTTTTGAGTCTCACTAAGTTGCTGATAGTGGCCTCTAAATTGTGATCCTCCTGTCTTAGCCTTCCAAGTACTGGAATTACAGGCGTGTGCCACCATACCCAGCTGAATATAATGCATTTTATCAGAAACCTAAAGAAGAAGCAGAGCGGCCTTTGTTGATTTAATTTTAGAGGTGGACTGAGTATGCTACCGTTGGGGCTTAGGGGCAGCTGTCGAGGAGAGCAGTGATGGACCTTTTAAGCTCCCCACACCCTTTCCTCCTGGCAAGTGGTAAATCATGAGCACCACCATGTAGTTTATAATTTAACAGCTTTCATAAATCTCCTTTTACCCCATTCATCAACCTGAGGGCAAGAATTCGATATCTCATGTTACACTTAACATATGGGTTTGACACATAGTGGGGGTGCAGAAAATATTTGCTCAGTAACACAGAAACCAGTCAGGTTTCCCATCTGTCTTGGGTTTGGTTTCCCTAGAAACATACCCTGACACAATGATCCACCTGTACTCTTTATTTGAAGGGTATATAAGAACACCAGTAGGCAATGAGGATGGGCTACAGAAAAGAGGGGCAGGCAGTAGAGGTACTTTATCAAGCTTGGTCCTGCAGAAGGATTATCTGGCCCAAGGATCAATGAAGCTGGGGTATTTATAAACCAACTCCCCAAGTCTCATCAGTTGGGGCCAGCTTATGGGAGTGGTAGTACCCTCGCATTGCATGCCTACTTTGTGCATAGACAAAGTAGCCTTCCACTGTCTTGGTTAGGAAAAATAGCCCTTAGCCTCAGGCAAAAACACTTGGCAATTTACTGGAGCTCACCTGAAAGGTCTGTGGGTTCCAATGTGGGACCTGGCAAGGTCTGTTACAGTAGCAAAGTTCCGTGTGTTCATTTATTCACTCAGCAGATATTTATACAGCTGCTCCTATGTTCCTGGAACTGTCCTAAGGATGGAGGAAATAGCAATAAAAAACACATACAAATCTTCACTCTTGGAGGACTTAAGGCCTAGAGGAGGAGACCAACTAAGTATATTATGTAGCTTGCTTGGTGATGATAATGCCATAAAAATAAAGATGAGGGTAAGGATTGTTGAGGGTACTGTATTGGATCAGACAATCAAAGAAAGCCTCATAGAGAGGTAGACATATGAGGGAACGAGTCACATGGGTGTCTGGGGAAAAGACTTTAAAGCAGAGGAAATACTACGTGCAGAGGTCCTGAGGTAGGCGTGTGTGCCTGGCACATTCAAGGAAGAGCGAGAAGGCAGATGTGGATGAGAAGAGTAGATGACGCATGCGTCAGAGGAGCTGCACTCAAAGAAGTCAGATTACAGAAGTTCTCAGGGGAGGCCGCTATGCAGGCCACTCAGAACCTTGGAGGTGTGTGTAAGGCCTTTACCTTGTATTCTGAATGAGGTATGGAGGTACTGGATGGCTTTTACCAAAGTAGGGACATGTTCTAGCTTCTGTCATTTTGAGAACATACTGAAGCGGGGCAGAGGTGCACAGAAGCAGGAAGACCTGGTCCAAAGCACATCTTCAGGACTGTCTGTTTTACTCCACAATAAAAAATGAAAAGCTGAGAAGGGTAAGAGGTCTCCTGAGGTCTACATGTGGTTCTGTCAGAATACAGTTTCTGTTGTGTTCTGTTGGCTAAAACAAATCAGAAAGCAGGCTTGCATTCAACAGAAAGAGAAATACACTTGTCTCATGATGGGAGCAGCTGCAAAGCCATTTTGCAAAATGGTGTGGACACAGAAAGGGAAATTGGTTTAACTATTATTTGCAAAGAATGTACCATGACAAATGACCTCAAGTTGAACTTCCAATAGCCCCATTCTTAAGGTAAACAATAATAAATGCTGGTGAGGATGTGGGGAAATAGAAGCTCATACACTGTTGGTAGGATTGTAAATTAGTACAGCCACTATGGAGATCAATATGGAAGTCCATCAAAAGACTAGGAATGGAACCATCTTATGAACCAGCTACACCACTCCTTGATATCTTTACAAAAATGAGTCAAAACACTATAGTGAGACATGCATATTCATGTTTATAGCAGCACAATCCACAATAGGCAAACTATGGAACCAGCCTAGGTGTCTGTCGGAAGATAAATAAAATATGACATATATATACACAATGCCATTTTACTCAGTCATAAAGGCTGAAATGTCATTTTTAAGAAGATGGATGGAACTAGAAAATATGTTGCTAAGTGACATCAGCCAGTCTCAGAAAGTCAATGGTCCTATGTTTTTTCTCATATGTGGAAGCTAGAGAGAAATTTGTAAACAAAAGGGACTTTAGATCAATGAGAAGAGAGACCAGTGGAGTAGTGGAATGGAATATAGGGAATAGGCAGGGAGGGAGAAAAGGAGGCTTGTGGAAGAAAACAGATCAAATAATCCTAAGTCCATATACAAAGGTATCACACTACCAATCTCATTAACATGTTTGGTGAACGGGAGCGGAGTGGGATGCAGAGGGAAGCATACCAAGTGCTCAAGTGCCTTGTGCATGGACCCTCACTTGATGTATAATTATAATGCACCAATATAAAGTATAAACTGTTTCTCAGGGGCAGCTCACTGTGTGTTAAAAAGTAAAATGGAAAATCCAAGATATGTCTACTTTAGACCACAAGCACCATACGTGCCAGGTAGAGATGGGGAAAAATTATTCCTTTTGGCTCTAGGATCATGTCCGTTGGTTAGCTTCTCCTTTCCCTTTTCATCTTTGCCTATTCTAGCTTACCATTTCTTCTTCCTTCTCCTCCTCCTCCTCTTCCTCCCTCTTCTCTTCCTCTTTGTTTTATTCTCTGGGGATAGAACCCAGGGGCATTCCACCTCTGAGCTACACCCCCAGTCCTTTTATTTCGAAACAGAGTCTCACTAAATTACTGAGCATCTTGTTGTGTTGCTGAGCCTAGCCTCAAACCTACTACCTTCCTGTCTCAGTCTCCCAAGTACTGGGAATCTAGGCATGTGCCACCACTCCCAGCTACCATTTCCTTCTTTGAGAACAAATACCCACCTGTCGGATCATAAAGAAGACTTCACCAGATCATCAGAAACCTTGCTCCTGACCACTTTGCACTGAGTTGAAAGTTTACTTTGATCACAATCAGGCCGCTATCTCTAACCTGCTCATGGTGAAATCCGTGCCATTCCATAAGATAATTCATTTTCTATTTTGCTTAATTTAGAAATGATACTATTTTAGGTTCTGTGAATTGGGTGGAGAGTGAAATTATGTATGCAGTGTTGACAGAAGGTCTGGTTCCATGATCTTGTATTAATTTATGAGTATGCTACTTGAAGTCAAGATTTGTGCCCATTTCTTCGATTCCCCTCCCAACACTAGGCTTAGTAGACTTTGATGTAAATTGACCCTGGAATTAAAAGTCCATTTCTACAATAGTCTATCTGACACCATAAGCCTTTTCCTCTTCTCAAACTAGGAGGGAAAGATCTCTAAAGATTAAGCCAGGCATGGTGGCACATGCCTGTAATCCCAGTACATGGGAGGCTGACACAAGAGGATTGCAGGTTCGAGGCCAGCCTCAGCCACTTAGTGAGACCCTGTTTCAACTTATTTTCAAAGGAAGGGCTGGGGAATGTAGCTTGGAGGTAGAATGTCCCTGGGTTCAATCCCTGGTTCAAAAACAAATTTAAAAAATAAAAAGGATGTAGCTGCTGTTTTCACCCAGAATTTGGTTGGTTTTTTTTGTGGTGTGTGTGTGTGTGTGTGTGTGTGTGTGTGTGTGTGTGTGCGTGCGTGTTTGTGTGTGTGTGTTGTGGTGGTACTGGGATTCCTGGAAGTCCTTCTACCTCTGAGCTACACTCCCAGACCTATTTTTATACTTTCTTTAAATTTGGAAACAGGGTTTCTTAAGCCAGCGCGGCTGGCTTTGAGCCTGTGCGATCCTCTTGTCTCCACCTCCCAAGTGCGGGGATTACAAGCGTGCGCCACCACGCCCGGATGAATTTGTTCTGTTTTGTGTTTTGTAGTTGTAAATTGTTTTATTTTTATGTTGGTCATGACTGACCTGTCATATGTCTGAGTGTTTTTTCATTCTTTTTTTTTTTTGGTAGTACTGGGTTCCTGGAAATCCTTCTACCTCTGGGCTACACTCCCAGACACCTATTTCCTATTTTTTATATTTTATTTGGAAACAGGGTCTCTTAAGCCAGCGCGGCTGGCTTCGAACCTGCGCGATCCTCCTGTCTCCGCCTCCCAAGCGCGGGGATTACCAGCGTGCGCCACCGCGCCCGGCTCATTAATTCTTTTCAAAGAAAGGCATTACCATCTCTGTACCATCTCTCCTTGCCTCTCCACTCACCCACATGTGGCCACATATATGCATTTGTATGCACACGTGGCCACATATATGCATTTGTATGCACACGTGGCCACATATATGCATTTGTATGCACACGTGCCGCCGTGTGACTCTTCTCGTCAACTTGTGATCCTTGCTTATGTACTTGGGTCTGCCCCCACTATACACTGCTTTGTACAGGGTTGCAAGATTTACTTTAAGAGGTTTTTTAATATCCATGGTAACTTGAGCCTACCCACGGAGCATTAAAGAGCAATCACAAGAAAATAACTTTTACAATAATTAGCATTTTCTGCAACGTAATACAGCAGTAGTGGGTTTCTCCTCCAGACTCCAGGATCTGAGGCAGGGCTGAGGAGTGGTTCTGTGCTAGGACCTGGCGTGATGCCATTCATAGAGTGACCATACATCTGACCCCACTTGTCTGGCAAGGTCCCGGTTTGTGTTTGCTGACTCTGTTTAATTATTAATTATCCCCCTTTCACGCTCAGTTCGATGATAAATTGTAAGGTCATTCTCATTCCACAACAGGCATTGGCACTGTGGCCCTGGATCCTAACCAAGCTACTTCACAGAGTTACTTTCATCACTAATTCTCTTTCTCTTGCTCTTAACTATAAGCCTATATTCAAATCTATGCCATTCAGACATGGCGTATATAAAGATATGGCAATTTTTATGCCTTCCTGTATTATCTCTCTTTGAGTCACAGTAAGTTTATAATAGAAATGGCAGGGATCAGTCACTTTGTATCAGTGACTATCTGAGCTGCACCAAAACTTTTTATAATATGAGCCGATCAGAGAATTTCACCTCCGGGAAACCAAAGCTTACAAATCCTGTTAAAATGAATGTCTAGGATTTATATACATTCTTTCTTCAAAATACTAAAAGCAAAATTGCATTATTATGTTCTGCCTGAAACAAACGTATCAGTGACTGATTGGGGCTCAGATGTTTGGGCTGCAACCTGCTGTTTGAGATAATGATTTTTCCTTTGTCAAAAATTTCCTATTTTGGTGTTCCATCTGAGGTTTTAGCCAGCAATTGGGCTTGGCAGTATTTCGTGGAGTAAGGCACAGTGGAGACCAGATGAGAAGACACCTTTTGACTGGACTGAAGCCACTGCCCAGCTCGTCCATGGCCCAGGCCCCATCCCACCTCCTCCTGCCTCTTGCTTGTTGATTAGTTGATTTGATCCTTGAGACCCTCCTGGAGGACTAGGAGGAGAAAAAATGGAAATTCCCACATACTTGTTTTCTAGAAAAATCCAAATGATAAGAAACACGATTGAATCTGTGTTGTATAGTTTCATGGACTGTATATGTGTTTGTGATATGTGTATTTTGTTTTCCAGACCAGGCAGCATACAGTAGTCATCCCTTATCTGCAGGGAATACAAGAAACTCAGGGGATGCCTAAAACATATACTATGTTTTCCTATATATATATTATTATGATAACATTTAAATTATAATTTAGGCCCAGTAAGTCTTTAACAACAAAAATAATAAACTGGAACAATTATAATAATATACCATAATAAAAATTTTGTAAATTAAAAAATAAAATAAAAAGGATTATCTATATTTTTGTATGTCTAGAGCAGCATTGCCCGATAGGACTTTCTGTGGTGGTAGAAATGTTCCTCATCTACACTGTCCAGTATGACAGCCATTAGCTACTTACAGCTACTGATTACCTTCCATGAAGTTAATGGAACCAAGGAGGTGAAATTTTAGCTGTCTTCAATTTTAGTTAAACTATATTTAACTTTCATGTAATTTAAGTTCAAACTCAAATACCATCTTAGACTGCAGCTTTAGCTAGTTCTAGCATTTTCTCAAGGAAGTGCTTCCAATGGCAGAGGAAAAAACACACACTTTGTTGTTAGGATCTACAATTTTTAAGTACAAAATTACTTTGAACTCTCTGCTTAAAATGCATAGGAAGTTTGTATCTCTGTTTATAATATATAATATATATATATATACATACTGTATATAATGTATATACAGTACATATATATTCAGTCTACCAGAGAACAAAGCAAATTGTCTAGAAAGATTCATCCATGACCTCCTGACCACACGTCTGCCACGTCCCCCTGTGGGATCATGAGGACAGTTGCAGATAGAGGAATTCATCACAAGTCTGGAAGCTGAGAGTTTAAACTTTACATTCTTCCTATTTTTAGTGCAGCCTGAGAATAAAAACATCTCATCAAACACCGATTCAGTGATCTGAATGACCTCCTGGCCAGTGTGGGTTATATGGCTCTCAATGCATTATAAACCTCCTATTGGATTTAAAAGAAAATTCTCCCCCAGAAAGCTCTTCAAGTGCATTTAATGAATAAGGCGGTGTCCGTAACTTTCTGTGGCATTTACTTTAATAAGCCACGGGAGTGATTTAGTGATCAGTGGGCACTGACATTTGAGGAGGGAAAGACAAACTTTGCTGCTTCTGACATGACTTTTCTCCCCCTTCCTTTCTTGATTCTGGCCTTGCAGCCATGGAAACATTGAGAGATGCGGTGTTCTCTGTGTTTGGGAAATAATCTATTTTTTCAACACATATCCACAAATTAATTTCTTTTTTATATATCCAATGTTGCAAGTGTTTATATCGAATAGACAATGTTTCCTGAAGTATTCAAACATTGTCTCTTGTACATATTGGTGTGTGTGTGTGTGTGTGTGTGTGTGTGTGTGTGTGCGCGCGCGCATGCGCGCGCGCTGATCCTCAGCATGGAATTTGTTCTCTTGTTTCAAAGGAAACATATAGAAGAAAAAAGATTTAAAAGGCAAATTAAAAAAAAAAAACACTACATGAATGTTTTTGTTTCACCCCACTTCCTGCTTCTCTTCTTCCCACCTCTATTCTTTCCCCCTCAGAAGAAAGAGACTGAGACTTTTCTTACATCATTAGTGTTTGGGCCTGCCATGTATGTCCAATGTATGTCCCACAGTAAGTGCTCAGTGCTTGCTATTTGCATGACTATTGATAATGAAGACCATTGGCTCTCTTTGCTTATCTAGCGCTCTCTGAAGAGATCTATTGGCTGTAAACACCACAGATGCCGGCTCTGACAGCAGGGGTAATGTGGTGGGTGGGCTGTTGTCAGTCATGATAACTGCTAAGCATTTTACAAAGTATTTTAATTGAATTCACCCACTCATTGAAGGTAGATAGATTCCTTTTTTCATATCTTTGCACAATTTTGAAAAAGTCAACAGAAAAAATGTGGAATAGAGTGAAATAAATGAATGAAATCTATGATCAAAGAGAAATAAAACCAAGTCCCCAAAATGCATACCCCTAATGATGTGTATCTCAGAGGCAAGAGGAACATGAGTGGCCAGCTTCAAAAGACTGAGGACTGAAGCTTTAAGAGCCTTGTGATAACACTTGTCTAAGTATAAAGTGCTCTAGAGATGTGTCCTGAAATGAGCTTTGTCTCCTCAGTGTGCAGCTTTAGTGACTATGGTAGTTGTCTGATCTTTTTTGCCTGATGTCTGCATCACTGTCTAGAGGCTGGCTTTAGACAGCAGAGGCATAATTCTATCAGCTCCCAAGATCTTCCTGCTTAGCTGAGTCTCCCATACCCATGAGTCACATGTTCCTCATCCTGGGCTACTAGTAAGTTTTGGGTATTTCGAACACTACTGAAAGATGAGCTTTTTCAGAACACATTTGAGTGCTGGGTTCTGGGCTATGGTGTACTGAGCAGCTTGTTCATAGCATCAACTGTGTATGTCTCTCACTTTCAGCAACAATCAAATTGGTAGCTGACGAGAAGTCAGTTATAGTGGGAGTATTTACACCATAGAAATCAGCAAGGGTGACAAGTTCGGGCTTTCCCCCTATGGAATGTCACTCCTTAAACATTTACTAGCCGACTGTTTGTACAGAATACGTGATTATATCAAGTGTAACATAGATGCCACTATTCAGAGATGTTTATGGAAGTAATTACAAGGCATTCTATGGACTCAAAAGTGCTGTGTAAAATTGCAAAAGGATTCCCAATAATGCTTACATCTGATCTGGGAATCTTGATGAATCTATCAGAATTTCAGAGTAGGGAACGCAAAGGTTGAATGTTATAATGAATGTACTTGGGCTGGTTAAGAATTGTATGGGAAAGAGGAGGTCGGAGATTTCTGCTGAAGCCAGCAGGATAAAGCCTGACATCACAGCTGGGACCAGGTCTCTGGAGCATTCACTGAAGGGCAGCTTAGAGTTCAGCTGAAATGATCCTTCCTGACACATCCTCTAAGAGAAGATGACAAGGGACTAGGAAGAGTTGTCTGTGCAGCTGATGCCCTTATCATAATATATCAGCTGACAAAGCAACCCTGGCTCCCAATTATGAAATCAACTGGCACTTTCCTCTTTTCTAGTTAAGTAGCCAAAGCTGATATGTTGACCATAGCCAGACAGTTGTCCGGGGTCAAAAGTCACCACTACCCCCCCAAATACAGCTCTAATTGTACCTAATCCATCCAGGGAGCCTTTCAGTCTTTCTAGTTTTCTGGGACCGCATCTATTTAGAATAGTAGCTAAAAATACAAGTTTAGGGGCTTAACTGGAGTAGGTTAAGATCCTACTTCTACCACATACTACCAGTGTGACCTTGAGCAAGTAGCTTTGTATTAAATTTCTCATCTCTAAAATGGAGATAATAATATTTAACTCAAAGAGTTGTGGAAACTATTGAAACAGTTGCTTCATTCTAGAATTTGGACTATCTAGAATAGATTGGGGAGCTCCTGCAATGGAATTTCTGCTGCCAACTCTTGGGCATTCATGTGTCCCCAGTGGGAAGAACAAGAGATAACTCAGGAATTTTATAAGGGAGTTCGTGAAATGTCTCCATCATATGACAAAAGATTGCATCTCTAAGCATCAATTTATCCATGATCCTTCTCTACAAATCAAACTCCATCGCTTGCACAGTGCTTCAGCCTAAGAACCAGCAAAACATTTTGTTACTGAATATTTTTCCAGCCTCTCAAATGGCTCACAGGTGCGGAAACCTGGACCTCAAGGATGTCTGGTCTTCCTCTCTTGATATCTTCTAAGGCTGAAGATTGCATGTCCAGGTTTTCTGAACCATAGATCATGGCAGAATATTAGCATTTGCTACTTGTGGAGGACATCTAGAGGCCATGTTTTGGGGGTTTTAGGAGCAGTGATGGCAAATTTCTGCAAGACTCAGATCATGGAAAAAATTAGAAAACACACAATCAATGGTCATGAAAATGGCAGTCCCATCTTGTGCTGTCCTGGGTTGCAGACCCTGTCTGGGGCCAGGTAAACCATAGCTAGGATTTTTGAGGGACAAGAGAGAACTCTGGGCATCAAGCATGACCCTTGTGTTCAATAGCTTTCTCTTTTTATTAATTAATTTATTTATTTATTAATTTAATTTTTTTGGTGGTACTGGGGATGGAACCCAGAGGCTTTCTACCTCCGGGCTATACTCCCAGACCTATTTTTATATATTTTTTTAAATTTGGAAACAGGGCCTCACTAAGTTGCTGAGAGCCTCACCAAGTAGCTGAAGCTGGCTTCCAACCTGCGCAATCCTCCTGTCTCAGCCTCCCAAGCGCAAGGATTACAAGCGTGCGCCACTGCGCCTGGCACTATTTTTTATTTTTAAGTTTTATTGGAGCTTGGTATGGTGGCACACACCTGTCATCTCAGTACTTGGGAGACTGAGCCAGGAGGATCACAGGTTCAAGGCCAGCCTTAGCAATTTAGCAAGATCCAATTTCAAACATAAAGAATAAACTAGAGCTGGGAGCATATCTCAGAGGAACAGAGCCCCTGGCTTCAATCCTCAGTGCCACACAAAAGTTTTATTTTATTTTTAATTGATAAATAATAACTATATATATAACTCATAGAAGTAGAAAGTAGAATGGTAGTTACCAGCGACTGGGGTTGAAGAAAGGACTGGGAAAGAGAAGATGTTGGCCAATAGCTCTCTTGATGTTCTTAGAACTTGCAGGCAGGTGGAGCTGGAATATTTTCCAGGGGGGCAGCCATTGCATTGGCTGTCACTCAGGAGAGTGAGAATAATAATTAATAAACTATTCTCCATTTCATTGTCAATCTAGAGATAATTGATGTTGATTTGAAATATGGATTTCTTTGGAAACTGGTGAAACCATTGGATCCTTCTCAAAAAAATATTTCCAATGCATGATATAGAATACATAAGATTACAAAGGAAACCAAGTATATTGAAATACAGTTATCAGAATACTTTACAAATTGTGATATAATAGACATATGGATCTCTATTAATATGCTAAGTAACATGTTAGTTGTGAGACCACCCATAATTCAAAGTAGTGGTGATATAAATGATATTTTAAGATATCAACTACAATGTAAAATGAAAGTACTTATAGTTTTTATTGGCACCAAACTCGCAGGTACTGATTCGCAGGTACTGATTCCATTGTAGTTTGTTACCTTCACTCATAATTGAAGGAAAATATTAAATTTCAGTTACAAATTCATTGAAAAAAATCCATGACTCTTTTGACTAGGTGAAGCACTTCTGGAGACTGGCGTTGTGGCACACACACCTGTAATCCTAGTACCTGGGAGACTGAGACAGGAATATCTCAGGTTCAAGGTTGAGGACGTAGCTCAGTGAAAGAGGGCTTGCTTCCCATGTGTGAGTTCCTAAGTTCTAACCCCAGCAGCGCAAAAACAAGTAACAAAGAAGAGAAAGAGGTGGTGGAGGAGGAGGAATAGAAAGTAAAAATTGAAGCTGAGTCTGGGAATGTTGACTGTAATCCCAGTACTTGGGATGCTGAGATGGGAGGATCACAGATCCAAGGTCAGCCTTGGCAACTTAGCATAGACTCTTAACAACCTAGCAAGACCTTGTTTCAAAACATACAAACAAACGAACAAAAGTGCTGCAGGTAGCTCTAGAGCTGCTCTGTAGCTCAGAGGGAGAATGCCCCTGGGTTCAATCCCCAGCACTAATCTCTTTTTATTTCTCCCTCTCCCTCTCCCTCCCCCCTCTCTCATCTTTATCTCTATCTCTTTCTCTCAAAATAAAGTGAATGTTGAGATTTATGGCCACTTTAAAGCTTGAGGTATCTGTGTTATGGTAGATTCACAGAAGACTGCAGCTGACCTACATAGTACCAGTCCCAAGTTCCAACCTTACCTGTGTTAATTCAAACTTCAAGGGAAACACATTTTATGTTCTCAGAAGCCAGGAAGTAAATACTTGGAAGAAATAGCCACTCAGCTATATTTTTATACCACCATGCTCTGTGTTGCATATAAAAAAGAATTATGTCTTCTAGAGAGCTGCGAACATCCCCCACACTGACTCCATGTTTTATGCCTTGGTGGGATTTAAATAGCATAAGCTGTAGACTGACCCCCTTTTTTTTTTATCCCAGGAGCCTAGGCTGAGGTCAGCGAGGACAGTGCAGGTGAAATGGCTGGTGAGGTGCCACTGATTATGAAATAGGCCACTCTGGAGTTTTGTCAGTTGGCCCAGGTTAGATAATCAACTCTTCGACGGCCCACATCTATATCCAAGGGATGATAAAATATAAGCTCAGTCCTTGATCCCTATTCCTGCCAGGTTCTAAATAGCATCACCTATCAGAGGCTTTTCCAGATGGATTGCTTTTCAGCTTCCTCAGGTCCCAGAAGAACAGTTGCTTGTTAGAGACCAGGCCTGCTTGAGCCACTAAGAGGGGGAGAGATGCAACTTACTGCCTTCTCGATCTTAGGTGTGAGCAGAGTTTTCTCTAGGGAAGAAGATGGCAGTGCTTTGGATTCTGAACCCCGGTGGCAATATGAAGGCTCTGAAACTTTCTGCAGGGCCAAGAGGATCCTGGACACTGAGAGTCTTCCTGCCAAGCAGACACATGGCTGGCTAAAGACCTTGGTGGATTCTGATGGTGATCATGGCATGCAAGCCTTCCTCCATTGGCCAGGACTGATGCATCACAGGGCACAGCTCAGCTTCCTAAGAATTGGCATATTAGACAGCAAAAGATGATTTCGCTACAGGAATTACATGCAGATGGTTCTGAAGCATGTGTTGCCCCAGGACCAGATGGGTTTTCTGCATGTAGTAGATGCTCAGTAAATGTAGATTGAATGAACAAATGCTTAGTTTTTATATGTTTGGTTTCTATATCCTACAGTGAAAATACAATAATTCCTCTTCTTTTTTTTTAACATGAGCGTTATCCAAAAAATGGAATGAAGAACATTTAAAATTTAGATCAGAAAAAAATAAAATTTAGATTAGAATCCTGAGGTGTACATACTGTATCCAAGCGGCAAACACAGCAATAACTAGTATCTGGCCATTGCTGCATAACAAATAGCTCCAAAACTCAGGGGCAATTATTTATTATGATGCTTTCAGTTTTGCAGTTCAGCTGTGGTGACTCTGCTTCCAGCAGTGGGGTCTGCACATTGGCTAATCTAAGCTGGTCTTGGCTCTGGTCTTCGGGTTTGGTTCCAACACTCCACGTGGCTTTCATTCTTCTGGGACAGTGGACACCGCGGGGCAAGTTCTGCTGGCAGCGGCGGAAGCACACAAGGGCAAGCACCACAGCACAAGCACATTTTAAGCTTCAGCTCACATCATATTGGCCAACCTCCCATTGGACAACTCAGGTCTAGAGGCCAGGCCCAGAAGCAAGGGGTGGTGAAGTATGATTCACCTTTGGCCAGATCAGTAGGGAAATGAATGACTGGTAAGCAATAAACAACAACACATAAACTATAAACAGAATAAATGACTAACATGTATGGGATGTCGCTCTGTGCCGGGGCACTACCCTAAGCATTTTATGTAAATAAACTCATTGAACCATAGTGGCAGCCCTAGGAACTAGATATTGCTATGTTTAAGCTCCACTTTACAGGTAAGAATACCGAGTGACAGAATTCCTGATGAACTGATCAGAGCACACGTATCCCGAAGGCAGCTAAACCAGAACTCACACCTGGCTGCTCCAGTCCCAATGCCTGCTCTCTCTTCTCCCTCTCTGGTTTCCCAGAGACATTCTGGATGACTTTGGAGCTCTTGGAAGTTGGCAAAATGCTAGCCCAAAGGTGGTCACATTTTATTTCCATGGAAGCTCAGGTGAGGTAGAATTTGCTCTCCTTAGTACCTGTGGGAACACTGAAGCTGCAAGAGGTTAAGGGATGCAGCCAGGAACTGGTGGAGCCAACAAGTGGGGCTGGGCCTTGCTCCCTGCAGGAAGTCCTCCTCTCTAAGGGAGGGGTGACTCAGCAGGCACCAATGCTGTTTTCTTTATAATCCTGCCTCTGGGCTATGGGCAGCTTTTAAAAGAGGGTTCCCACCCTTAGAGGCAGCCTTTCCACTTATCTCTTTATTTCCTGGTGAGAGAGTTTGCACCCTGGATCCTTGGTATGGGACTGGTGCCATGGCTGGAGAGGAGAGCGGCACTGGTTCTCACGGTCTCTGAGTCCCTGGATTCTCATGACATGGCATGTCCCCAAGTGTCCCCTTCCCTCCCCTCCCCACCCACCGTCCTTGCTTTCTTCCTCTATTGAGCACTGGGACAGCCAAGCTGTCCCATGGTGTCTGGTTACAGGCTCTGAAGGGTGAGATCAGCCCAGTGGCCGTAATTTTAGTTGTTGATGGAAGTCGAGGGGAAGTGAAAGGGGCACTTTAGGCCCGGTTAACAGGTGTACCCAAGCTGCTGGAAGTCACAATTTTAATAGTGTCTATGTGCGAGCAACCCCAAAGCCACCGCTTTGGGGAGCTCCAGGGAGTCACAAGTTATTAACACTTAAACAAACAGTAAAGGGACAGCTTTTAAATTTTTTTAACTGATGCATTGTGGTCATCCATCTTAATGGGGTACAAGATGGTGGAGGCATGCATGTACACGCCACTCATTTAGCCCTCACCCAGTCCTGTGCATTCCTTCCCCCTCCCTCCTGCTCATGTTCAGCTTAGTGATTGATTTTGATATGTCTGTGAATGTACATCACATACATTAGGGAAGTTCCCTTTTCCGTCCTCTTATCCCCCTCAGTTAGGTCACCTTACTTGCTCGTCTATAATTTCTTCATCATCTAGAATTCCTCCTTTGACCCACTTTCTCCCTAGCTTCTGCATATCAGGGAGAATATCCATTTTTTTTCCTTTTTGTAACGGACTAATCTCACTTAACATAATGTTCTCCAATTCCATCCATTTCCCTGCAAATGAAATAATTTTGTTTTTCTTTATGGCTGAGTAAAATTCCATTGTGTACACATCCCATCATTTTGTAATCCATTCATCTGTTGATGGACATCTTGGCTGGTTACATAGTTGCTAAACTATGGAACAAATAGACATCTTTGACCCTATCTTTAAGCTCTCTGCCTGTGAAGTGGGGCCAGTGTTTGCAGCCATCTTTGCAGGAAGTTTGAACAGGACTCCAAGCCAGCTAAATCAAATTAATAACTTTCTAACTAGGCATGATGGTGCACACCTGTAATCCCACTCATAGGGAGACAGAGGCAGGAGGATTGCAGTTTTGCAGACAGCCTCAACAACTTAGTGAGGTCCTCTGTAACTTAGTGAGACCCTATTCAAAAATAAAAAAAATAGGGCTGGGGTGTAGCTCATAGGTATTGTGCCTCTGGGTTCAATCCCCAGTGCCACACACACTCGCAAAAATTAATATATTTCTGCTCACCTGTGTTCTGCCAGCACTCCACCTGCCTGCCCTTCCCACCCACCTACTTCCAATCCCTCTCCTGTCAGATACTGATGGCTACACAACTGTCACTCAGGAATTTCCGCTACAGGCAGAGATTCCCACAGATAAGGCACAAATGATCCAGAAAGGACAAGCAGAGAAGAATGTTACATGTTATTTGGCCCACTGCCCAAGATTGCGTGAATTCTCTTGCACAGTATAGCCAGGGCTTATCGCCAAGACACTGGAAGCTTCCAAATGCTTCCGATTCCTTTCCCCTCAATCTGAAGGCTCCTGTTGGAATGAAATTTGGGCCTAAGGGCTGAAGGATCCACATTTTTAGTGGGGAGGGTGATGGGAGACTTTCTGCCACTACAGGCAGGCAGTCCCCTCACCCCTGTGGGGTGTGCAGGGGCATGGCAGCGCAGCGGGCAGGTGATGAGATGTGCAGTCCTTCTATGTCTTGGAAACTGGCAAAACTAACCTTTTCTGTGCCATGGACCCCTGGGGCAGGCTGGTGAAAGCTAGACTCTCCTCACTCACATTTGAAAATGTAAATAATAAAATATATAGAATTGCAAAGGACTTACAGTTGGGAAAATATGAATTTGTGATAATAGGAAGTTGGTGCTTAAGCCTGTTTCCACATCTGAAGAGCCAGATAAATGAGCTATATCTCCAGGAGTTAGAGAAGGATTAAACAAGGCAGTGGCTCTGATATGAAATACTAAGCAGCTCCTGGATGAGTCTTGGGTTAATTCCGCATGACTGTCTCTTGACATTCATTCATCTTTCCAAAACTGTAATGATTTTGTCTTCTGACCCCAAATTTATTTCAGAAAGCGATTTCACCTTATTTAACCACAATCATATAGAATGCTTGGAAAGATTGTACAGAATGGGCTCAGCTTTGGTGCTTTTACTCTTTTGGGGAACAACCTTCCTCTCACTGGGCATCATGCATCCTCTAGTCTTAGATTCTGCTTCTAGGCAAAATAGCCAAGATCAGCAATCACATAATAGTCAGTTCCCTGATAAGTTGGAGTCCTTGGTTGTGGAATAGAAGTTTTATTATTTATTTATTTATTTGTTTGTTTGTTTGTTTTAGGAGCATTTTTGTGGTACTGGGTATGGAACCCAGGGGCATTCTACCTCTGAGTTACACCCCCAGACCTAGTCTTATTCTTTTATTTTGAAACAGGGTCTCACTGAGTTGTAAAAGGCCTCACTAAGTAGCTGATGCTGTCTGCGAACTGTAATCCTCCTGTCTCCGTCTCCCAGGTTCTGCAATTACAAGTATGCACCACAACACCCTGCATCATTTTTTGGTGCATTATAGTCATCTATCTTAATGGGGTACAAGATGATAGAGGCACACATGTACACATCACTCATTTAGCCTTTCCCCAGTTTCCACCCCATTCCTCCCTCCTCCCTTCTTCTCATCTTTGGCTTAGTGATTGACTTTGATGTTTGTGAGTATATGCCATGTACATTAGGGAATTTCCCTCTTCTTGGTGACCTAAATGAGCAGATTAATGAGGAAGGAACTTCCCTGCTAAAACTGTACCCCATGAGTGAGGTGTAGTCCTGTAATCTAGTACTCGAGAGGGCAAAACATGAGGATTGAAAGTTTGAGACCAGCTTCAGCAACTTATCAAGGTCCTCAGCAACCTAGTGAGACCTTGTTTCAAAATAAAAATAAAAAGGTTGGAGATATAGCTCAAAGGTAAAATGCTCTTAGGTCCAATCCCTGGTAACATACACACACACACACACACACACACACACACACACACCTCAAAATCACTGCATCCCATGGATAAGTATCTGCTTTGGTCCTGGGCATTAAGTACTGAAATAATCTTTTTTTTTCTTTACTGAAACCATGAACCAAGCTTAACTCAGTTCAGCTTGAGGGCAATCAGACAGTTTGGTGCATGTTTTTTACTTCTAAACTCACTTTTCCTTTTTTTGGTACTAAGGATTAAATTCAAGGGCATCCTACCTTTCAGCTAAACCCTACAGCCTTATTTTTATTTTTTTTTTATTTGGAAACAGGATCTCACTAAGTTGCAGAGGGCCTTGATAAATTTTTGAGTTTAGCCATAAACTTGCCATCTTTCTGTCTCAGTCTCCCAAATCCTGGGATTATAGGCATGTGTTGCCATGCCTGGCTCACTTTTCCCTGTTCTAATCTGGAGAGATTCTAAACTACTGGCTGAGGCAGAGAAGCAGAACTCAAGAATTTTAAACACCTACAGGGAATATTGATAGACCAGGTGAATGTTCCAACATTCACCCCCTTTCCAAACACTTTTCATTCTGTTTCACAGAAACATTACATGATACCCTGTGTTTATCTGGGGCTTGTTCCAACAGAACTTCGCAATCCTATCTTGGTCTAACTGTGTATTTACATGGTAAACATTCTGTAAAAGAAAGGGAAATACTCACTTTAAAACATCTCATAAAAATACCCTTTCAAGATGAGTGGATAGAAAAGAGCAAACATTTTCTATTTATAAAATGAATTATTTTATAAAATTGGTACTCATAGACCAAAAACTTAATAATGATAATAGCGTTTATCATACAGTAACATTTGATTAGTTTTGTTTAGCATCCTATAGATACATAGGTTCTTTCATATGCATTTATTCACCTGGACTTATTAGCCATCCAGTAAAGTAGACATCATTAACTCCACTTTAAAACTAAAAGATCAGCCAAGCACAGAAAGAGAAGGGACATATGTTTTCTCTAATATGCCCAAACTAGAGAGTATTAGAGATATCAGAGGGACTCCAGATAATGGATGGGAAGCCTCAGCAAAGCTAGAAAGGAAGGGCAGGGGAGGAAGAAGGCTGAGGTTGCTTAGCAGAGGAGCTGCATTCGAAAATGTGCATAAGTATGAATTGGCATGGTCAACCTGGACACTCAGTGTTGGGAGGGGAAGTGGGGGGAGGGCACCAAGAAATGTGGGAATGTATGCCTTTTCCAATATGATCCACGTAAAAAAATTAAAAAATAAAACTAAGAAAATGAAAAACTAGAAATTTTAAAAAATACCCAACCCTAGGCAGCAGTAGAGCAAAAAGCTTAGGTCTTCTGACACCGACCAAATGACTACTGTCTTGCATCAGTCAAAATAACACACAAGTCAGTTGCACACCTGTTGGCACATAGCCATTGCAGAATGTGTGTATATTAGTATCTAAACAGCAAAATGGAACTACTTTGTATTTGACCTGAAGGATTGTTGTTGTTGTTCTGAGGATTAAGGCCAGGCCCATTCAACCTCCAAGCTACAACCCTATAACCCTTTTCATTTTTGTTTCCAAACAGGGTCTTACTAAATTGCCAAGGCTGGCCTTGAACCTGTGATCCTCCAGTTTCAATCTCCCAAGTATTGAAATTGCAGGTGTGCCTCAGCATACTCAGCTTGTCACAAAGAGAGTTTAATATAGGGAATTGATTACACTGAGGATGGAAGAACTGAGAAGTAAAACAGACAGTGATAAAGTTACCCAGAGTTTAGCAGTGGCAGGAAGCTGCTATCACTTTTAAGTTGGAGAGACAGAGGGATGGGACATTGCCACCAGAACCTGAAGACTGGAGGTACCCTGCAATGGCGGTGGTGACCAACCTTGCAATTTAGCTAGGCCCTCAGGAACTTAATGAGACCCTGTTGCTACTTAATGAGGTCCTCTGTGTTTCAAAAATAAAGAATAAAAAATAGGGCTGGGGTGTTATTCAGAGGTAGAATGTCCCTGGGTTCAATACCCAGTATCCCCAAAATAAATAAATTAATTAAAAATAATACTTCAGAGGGGAGTAGAATCTTAGAGGAGACATGGCTGCAGGCTTGGTGGAGGGAGGAAATATTCTAATATGACCCTCCTCCTGCGCTGAGGTTTCCTCTCAATGATTCTCTTAGCTAATCCCAGCTGGAGGCCAATGACCCTGGGAGATGCTCAGATGAGCAAAACAGGGAAAGATGAGAAGTGGATCTGGGACCACAGACACACAACCAGCACAGCACATTTAATCCCCAAATATGGACACATGGATACACACCCACAGATGGATTTGGGCCCACAAGTTTTCTTCCACGAAGAACCCATGATTCAACTTGGTTTTTTTTATGACACCTTCCTCTTATTTGACACCCCCTCTGGCTTGGCTAAAATATTTT
The DNA here is from genome assembly GCF_963383645.1 of Muscardinus avellanarius. Lineage (NCBI taxonomy): Eukaryota > Metazoa > Chordata > Mammalia > Rodentia > Gliridae > Muscardinus > Muscardinus avellanarius. The sequence goes on from NC_137792.1 coordinate 11,320,454, forward strand.
TTCAGGAGGGACCATTGGGGATTGAACTCAGAGGTGTTCTACACCCTGAGCTACACCCCCAGTCTGATTTTATTTTGTACTATGAAACAGGTTCTCACTAAGCTGCTGAAAGTCTCACTAGGTTGCTGAGTCTGGCCTTGAACCTGTGATCATCCTGTCTTTGTCGCCCAAGCTCCCAAGAACTGGAATTACAGGAGTTCACCACCAAGGCCGGCTAGCGATTCATTTTTTTTAATCACTTTTTAGGGCCAAAAAAAGGAGGGGCTTGGAAATTTGCAAAGGTGAGAGAGAGCTGTTTAGATCTGTCCAGTTACAGATTTGAGCCCTACACAGAGAATTCTGTTGCTCTGGGGACTCAGAGACTGAAGCTCCAGTGACTTAACAAAGGACTGTGTCAATAAACATCTTGGCAAGCAGATGTCACAAAGAGCTCTGCCAAATGCCCTGCCAGGAGAACTGGTTTGGCCACAAGTTGATAGACCCAAAGAATTGGCATACATCACCCGTTCTTCTTCTGGATACTACTTAATCAGTGCTAGATGATTAAAACAGTAAATTCAATCTTTGCCATTCTGTGAAACCCTCTCCTTGCTTTGCTGGATTTTTACAGGATTGTCAGTTCCCTCTGTTTGCTGCTTTCCCTCCATTCCCAGGATTCTGTTTTCCATATAGAGAGATATTTATAGACATTTTAAAGGTAAGTTTGTGTGCAGGACTTTTTGTTTTTGTTCATTTCACAACCCTCCATGGAGATAATTGGAGACATCTGATACCCTTCAGTCCAAATGAAAACCCTGGCATACCAAAAAAAAAATAATTTCTGTGCTTCATAGCCCAATTTTACAAAGTTGTACCAATGAAAAAGGAAACTCATGGCCATTTGGGTTCATGATTGGGAAGAGATAAAAGGGAAACCCTACACCTCATTCATGGCTGGCTGTACAATAGGTCCTCAAAAAAGAAATGCTCCCTGAATGGATGGGAACATACAAAATGTCCAGTGCCCTGTTCATTTCTTTTGACAGGTGCTTTTTGTTTTAAATACACATGGCTGCATTTGATAGTAGGCAGCTAGTGCTTTGGAGTTTTTTTCCTGGGGACTTAATAAAGGCTATATAGTGAAAGGACTCAGAGTTTTTTTTTAAGCAGTTAGTATCTCCACTTTGTTTATGATGGATTTGAGGCTCATGCAAATGTTGAGTCATTTTATCTGCTCGATCACTTTTATGTTCTGTAACTTTAAATATTTATTGTGCAAGCTTTCAAAGAGAAAATCACATAATGGCCATGTATCCGTCATTCACTTCTACCAAAGCCAGCGTTTCTCACATGCTTGCTCTCTATTTGTTTAAAGAAATGAAATGTTACAGTTAGAGTCCAAATCCCCTGTTTCCTGCCTAATCCAATTACACACTGTCTTCCCAAGGTTAACTCTTATCCAATTTTTTATTTATCAGTCCTCAACTTGATATATTTTATTTTTATTTACTTATCAATTTTTGTGATATTGAAGATTGAACCCAGGGACATTCTACCTTTGAACTCCACCCTCTATCCTTAAAAAATTGTTTTGAAACAGTGTCTTGCTAGGTTGCTGAGAGTCTTGCTACTTTTTGGAGGCTGTCCTCCAATCTCAGCCTCCCAAGTACTGAAATTACAGGTGTGTGCCACCACACCTGCCTTGATATGTTTTAATATTGTTATTACAAATAGATATATTAAAAGTGGTATTGACATGGCTCAAAACTTTGCATAAACCATGTAACACTGTACATATCATTCTCTAACCCACTCTATATCTTAAACATATTGATACAAAAGGTTGGACCATATTCATCTTTAACTGCCTGGGGGGAATGCTATTATAAGAATACAGTATGATTTATTTTGGCACTGTTCTATTGATGGGTATTTAGGTTACTTCCAATTCCTTGCTCCTGCCCACAATGCTGCCATGAAAAATTATGTCAGATGTCCTTACAGCACATGGGGGAAAGGTCTCTAGGGTAGCAGATCTCAATCTTTTCTACACATAGAAATTGTCTAGGGACCTTTTAAAAGTTCCACTGTCAGATTGCACCTGGCCCAATTAAAGCAGAATCACTGGGGGTGAGGCCCAGGGACCTGTATTTTTTAAAAAGCTCTCCAGATAATTCCAGTATGCAACTAGCATCAATAACCATTGTTTTAGGCTATAAAATTAGAAGTGAAGTCTCTGGGTGGACAGGTTTGCTCCTCATCCGCTTTTTAGGTACTGCCCAATTATTCCCCAAAGTAGTCTTCCTAATGGAAACTCTACCAGTGGGGTATGATATCTCCTGTCTCTGTGGCCTCATCTCCTCATGGAACTCGATTGATCTTGTCCCCAAGGGGATTGCAAAGGAGGCAGAGAGATGGCCCTTTGATGGCCTCCCATGCCTGCCTCAATCTGATTCATCCTATGATAAAATCTTGCTTCTCCCTAAGGTCGCACAGTAATAGACTGTTCTCACAGAGGATAGCTCAAAGCTCGGGGCACCCAACATTGTTTTGCAATTCAGGGCATTGCAGTCAAGAGATTTTACCATCCGCTTGACTTAGTAAAAGCTAACAGTCTTTTCATGGCATGATTTCATGCTTACCTATGATGTTTAGTTTTGGGGGTTCCAAATAAACACCAGCTACATTGCTATGATGCATGTATACTTCCCACTTAGCCACAGGTCTAATGTGCTGAGTCCCTCAATGGCTAGAAAAACAATGTGTTCAGCCAAGCCTAGACTTTCATGATGGTTAGATCAGAGTAATTGTGTGGAAATGTCAGAGAGATCCTAGCCTGGCTTACTCCAACTGTGCCTGTATAGAAATACCTTTTAGCCCAGTTGTCCTCTCTCTAAGGACATCCTGGACAGTTTAAATGAGGGATTCCAACCTGCCCACATGCTGAAAGCACATATTAATCTGCCTCTCCCTGTGTTTCTATTGATTTAGAAGATTTAATGTGTCAAAGTTGGTGAGGTTATAATAGTTGACCACTTGGAATTTATCAACTTTAACCATAATACTACAAACCTCCCTTGTAATATGCAAGTAAAATGTCATGTCAATAAGGTTAATGAGAAACTTGGCAAAATTGTCATAGCTACCTGGCCAGGAAGGAATCTGATTGTGTGATCTGATTCTATCCGAGCACTGGCTACAGTCTCTGGCTTAGATATCGATGGAGATGATTCTGGGCCCCGTGGCTATCTAGGGTATTCCAGGAATCTCTTGGTGAGCTACACACTTTCTTTGGCTTAACTGTGAAGACTGGGCATGGAAGATACTGGGGACTCAGGGACCTGCTCACTACCTCCAACATGGCTTCCTGGAACAAGCTTGCCTGCCATTTTCCAGGCCTATCTTACCATCTCCCCATATTCCTTCCATCGCTAACCCCCCAGATAAGGATGCTACTTTGCCCCTGTCCAAAAGCACAGCCCATTACCAACTGCATTGCATCCAGAAGCTTGCTTTCATGAAGTGCCTTATTGCAAAGTTTTACTCTTTCATTCACCTTTACCTCTAACTTTACATCTTGGGTCACATTCCATAGAGAAAGTATTTGAGACAGGAATTCTAGTGCCTGTAATTAATTTTATTTATTTTACTACTGGGGATTTAACCAAGCCCTTTCTATTTTTTATTTCGAAACAGGGTCTTACTAAGTTGCTGATGGTGGCCTCAAACCTGCAAACCTCCTGCCTCAATCTCCCAGGTACTGGGATTACAGGTGTTCACTACCATGGATGGATTAGTGCCTGTGATTTATGGAGAGGGACATCTCAGGGGTTTGAAAAAAGCTGAATGGACAGAAAGATGGCTGAGCTGGAATGTGGTCTCAGGCAGAGCCTAGTTTTGATCTAACCAATAGGGACAGGACTTTTATGCCTATATCAATCAGTCATTGGCTGGTCGCTGCTGGCAGAAAAGGTGCCACTTACTTTCCAAGCAAGGTGGCTGTCATCAGCCAAGGGTAGCTCTCCTGAGAAGGGAGAGTTGTGAGCTACTGACAGTCATCACTCACAGCAGCTGTTCTATTGATGTACAGACCCAGTAAAGGGTATCTGGGCAGATCACCTTGTCCCTACTATCCTTTCCAACACCCAGTAACCTGGAAATAGGCAATACGACTATCAGCTCTCACACATTGTCAACCTGGGCTTGGAAAGGAGATGGGCTTTGTACGCATGGGCAAATGCTAAGCGTGATTAAAATGCGACAAAAGGACTATGTTTCATAATGCACTTTTTTTCCCCTGGCTACAAATCTGAGTTGATTTTACTGTTTTAATCATAAGCTTGGAGCCATGTCTGCAACTTCCCCTGTACCTGAAAGCCACTCTGGCTTTCTGTTGTGAAGCATCATTGGGAGGCAGTGTGAACTGATAACTGGGATAAGTAGCATGATGAAATGAGTCCCCTAGTAGATGGGAAAAGAAGGTCTGTGTTTTTCCCAGTCTGGCCTTGCAGAGATGATTCACAAGCTGGGGCTTTGAGACATGGAAAACAAACAGCAGACACAGAAGCATGGGATGTGATTGCTTCCTTGAGCCATAAACCTGGGGGACCTGGATGACGGAAGTGAGTGTTGGCTGGGCTGAGGTCAGGCTTTCTTGTGCTGGGAGTCCGTGATTGCATCTTATCATGTGTTTATCATCTGAAGCTGATGCTGGGGGAGGAGAGGACGCACACAAACACCCCCAAGGGGATCCCATTCTTGCCAGTTGTAATGTCTGGCTAGAGTTTCCATTCTGAAGAAGTAGCATTAGCAACAAATAGCTAGGACGGTACCTACCTTTCTATGTAAAGCTAGGAAGAGTCTGTGAGTTTTGTATATAGGTACCTCCTTAGGGAGTTCATGTTGACCTTTTATATTTTGGTTCTGGTACTGCTGATTGGACCCAGAGGCGTTCCACTTCTTAGCTATACTTCCAGCCCTTTTCATTTTTTTATTATTTTGTCTTTTTAGTGGTACTGGGGATGGAACCCTGGGGCACTCTACTTCTGAGCTATACCCACAGCCTTATTTTTTATTCTTTATTTTGAAACAGGGTCTCACTAAGTTGCAAAAGACCTCACTAAACTGAGGCTGGCTGCAAACTGTGATCTTCCTGTCTCAGCCTCCCAAATGCTTGGATTACAAGCATGTGCTACCATGCCTGCCTTCATTTTTTTTTAATTTTTTATTGGTGCATTATATTCATACATCATATTGGGGTAATAAACTTGTGTGTACATACATGTACACATCACTGATTTAACCCCTACCCAATTCCCACCCCATTCCCTCCAGGTCCTTCCGTACCCTTGGCTTAGTGGTTGACTTCAATATGCTTAAGTACATGGTGTGTTTTAGAGATTTTCCTCTTTCCCCGTCCTTTCTCCTCCTTTAGGTTGTCTTGATTGCTCCTCTATAGGATTTCCTTTTTCATCTAGAGTTCCTCCTATGACCCATTTCTCCCTCTCACATATTAGGGAAAGCATCTGATTTCTTATTTTTTGTGACTGACTAATCTCACTTAGCATAATGTCCTCCAATTCAATCAATTTCCCTGAAAATGATGTAATTGAGTTTTTTTTGATGGCTGAGTAAAATTCCATTGTGTACATATCCCACAGTTTTGTAATCCATTCATCTGTTGATGGACATCTTGGCTGGTTCCATAGTTTGGCTATGGTGAATTGTGCAGCTATGAACATAGATACACATGCATTAGTTTGGTAGTTTGGTTTCCTTTCTTTTGGGTAGATACCCAGAAGTGGTATTGCTGGATCAAATGGTAGATTTGTTCCCATTCTTCTGAGGATCCTCCATACTGTTTTCCAAAGTGGTTGCACTAATTTGCAATCCCACCAACAATGTCTTAGAGTTCCCACTTTCCACATCCTCGCCAGCATCTGTTGTTGTTTGTGTTTTGAATGATGGCCATTCTAGTTGGAGTTAGGTGAAATCTCAGGGTAGTTTTGATTTGCATCTCTCTGATTGCCAGTGATGTTGAGCATTTTTCCATGCATTTATTGGCCATTTGAATTTCTTCTTTTGTGAAGTGTCTATTTAGTTCATTTGCCCATTTTGTTATTGGATGCTTTGTTTTCTTAGTGTTGAGTTTCTTGAGTTCTCTGTATATTCTAGGTATTAGTCCTCTATCGGTGGTGTAGGTGGCAAAAATCTTCTCCCATTCTGTTGGCTCTCGATTGAGGTTCTTGATAGTTTCCTTTGCTGAACAGAAGCTCTTCAGTTTCATGCAATCCCACGTATTAATTCTCCTTTTAATTTGTTATGCCTTTGGGGTCTTGTTGAGAAAGTGTTTATCTGTGCCTATGTGTTGCAGTGTTGGACCTATGCCCTCTTCCAGGAGCTCCAAGGTCTCTGGTTTGATTTCCAAGTCTTTGATTCATCTTGAATTGACTCTTGTGCAGAGTGAGAAAGTGGGATTAATTTCCAATTTTCTGCATATGGTTAACCAGTTTTGCCAACAACATTTGTAGAACAGGCTATCTTTTTTCCAGTGTATGTTCTTGGCCCTTTTGTCAAAAACTAATTGGCTGAAAGTGTGTGGACTTGTTTCTGGGTCTTCTATTCTGCTCCATTGGTCTATGTATTTTTTTTTGCCAGTACCATGCTGTTTTTATTACAATGGCTTTGTAGTATAGTTTAAAGTCAGGGATTGTGATTCCTCCTGCATGGTTTTTGTTACAAAGAACTAACTTGGCTATTCTGGGCTTTTTGTTATTCCAGATAAATTTAATGACTGATTTTTCTGTCTGTGAGGAATTATCTTGGTAGTTTAATGGGCATTGCGTTAAATCTGTAGATCACTATTGGCAGGATGGCCATTTTAATGATATTTATTCTGCCAATCCATGAACATGGAAGATCCTTCCATCTTCTAAGATCTTCTTTGATTTCTTTTTTCAGTTATTTTATAATTTTCTTTGTAGAGATCTTTTACCTCCTTGGTCAAGTTTATTCCTAAATATTTCATTATTTTGTGGGAGATCATGAGTGGAAGCGTTTTCTGAATTTTTTTTCAGTGGATTTATGGTTGGTTACAGGAAAGCTTCTGATTTTTTAAGATTTTGTATCCAGATACTTTGCTGAATTTGTTAATCAGTTCTATAAGCCTTTTGGTTGAGTTTGTTGGGTTTTCTAAATATAGTATCATGTCATCTGCAAATAGTGAAAGCTTGAGTTCTTCTTTTCCTATTTGTACTCGTTTGATTTCCTTTTCTTGCCTCATTGCTCAGGCTAGAGTCTCTAGTACTACATTGAAGATAAGTGGTGATAATGGACATCCTTGTCTCGTTCCTGTTTTTAGGGGGAATTCTTGAAGTTTTTCCCCATTTAATATGATGTTGGCAGTGGGCTTATTGTAGATTGCCTATTTCAATTCTCTGCAGTGTTTTTATCATAAATGGATGTTGAATTTTATCAAATGCTTTTTCAGCGTCTATTGAAATGATCGTGTGATTTTTGTCTTTGATTCTGTTTATATGGTGAATTACATGGATTGATTTTTGTATGTTGAACCAGCCTTGCATCCCTGGGATGAACCCTACCTGGTCATGGTGTATGATTTTCTTGATGTGGTTTTGAATGCGTGTTGCTAGTATTTTGTTTAGTAGTTTTGCGTCCACATTCATCAGAGATATAGGCCTGTAGTTTTCCTTCCTTGAACTGTCTTTATTTGGTTTGGTTATTAGTGTGATGTTGGCTTCATAGAATGTATTTGGGAGAGTCCCAGTTTTTTCTATTTCATGAAATAGTTTGAGTAGTATTGGGGTTAGCTCTTCTATGAAGGTTTTAAAGAACTCACTTGGGAAACCATCTAGTCCTGGGATTTTCTTTGATGGTAAGCTTTTTATTGCTGTTTCAATCTCTTTGACTGTTACTGTTTGGTTTAAGTGTTCTATATCTTCTTGACTCAGTTTAGGAAGGTTGTATTTATCTAGAAAGTTGTCGATTTCCTCCAGATTTTCCATTTTGTTGGAGTATAGTCTTTCAAAGTAGTTTCTGATAATCCTCTGGATTTCTACACTGTCAGTAGTAATGTCTCCTTTTTCATCTCTTAGCTTCATAATTTGGGTTGATTCTCTCTTTTTTTTAGTTAGGTTGGCTAGTGGTTTATCTATCTTGTTAATTTTTTCAAGAAACCAGCTTTTGGTTTTGTTTATTTCTGTATTGTTTTTTTCTTCTCTATTTCATTAATTTCTGCTCTAATTTTAATAATTTCCTGTCTTCTACTGGCTTTGGGGTTCAATTATTCCTGATTTTCAAGGGCTTTAAGGTGTGTTATTAGGTTATTTATTTGGTGATTTTCTGTTTTTCTTATGTGGACACTCAGTGCTATAAATTTTCCTCTTAATGTTGCCTTCAAAGTGTCCCAGAGGTTTCGATATGTTGTATCTTTATTTTCATTTGTTTCTAGAAATTTCTTGATTTCACCTCTTACATCTTCTATGACCCATTCTTCATTCAGAAGTGTGGTGTTCAGTCTCCACATGTTTATGTTGTTTCTCTGGGTCTTCTTATAGTTGATTTCTAGTTTCATTCCATTATGGTCTGAAATGACACAAGGGAAGTATGTAACAAATTTAAATTTGCTAGTGCTCATTTTGTGTCCCAGGATGTGATCTATTTTGGAGAAGGTTCCGTGAGCAGCTGAGAAAAATGTAAACTCCGCTGTAGTTGGGTGAAATATTCTATATGTGTCCAACAGGTCCATTTGGTTAATGGTGTTCTTTAGTTCTGAGACATCTTTACTAACCCTTTGTCTGGAAGATTGGTCTAGTATTGTGTCTGGAAGATCGGTCTAGTATTGTGAGAGGTGTGTTGAAGTCTCCCAGTATTATTGTGTTGGGATTTATGTGTGACTTCATGTCACAAAGAGTTTGATTTATGAAAGTAGCTGCACCTATGTTTGGGGCATAGATGTTGATTATTGTTATTTCCTCTTGCTGGATTATTCCTTTTACCAGTAAAATATGACGTTCTTTGTCTCTTCTAATAAGTTTGGGTTTGAAGTCTAACTTGTCTGATATCATAGTTGCTACTCCTGCTTGTCTTCGAGTTCCATTAGCATGGATTACCTTGTTCCAGCCCTTTACCTTGAGTTTGTTCCTATCTTTACTTGTAAGGTGTGTTTCTTGTAAGCAGCAAATGTATGGATTCTCATTTTTAATCGATTTTGCCACTTTATGTCTTTTTATTGGGGGGTTGAGGCCGTTTACATTCAGTGTGATTATAGAGAGATAATTTTTAATTCCCAACATGTTAAGATTTTATTTCTGTTTGAGATACTGTTTATTCTTCTTTGCTTAGTTGTCTGCTGGATGGAAAATCTTGTTTATTTGGTTCTGGCATGTATTACCTATTTCTTCTTTGCAGTTAATCTCCTTGAGTATTTTCTCTAGCACTGGTTTTGAAGACATAAATTCCTTGAGTTTCTGTTTGTCATGGAAGCTTCTTATTTCTCCATCTAATTTGATAGATAGTTTTGCTGGGCAGGAAATTTTTGGCTGGAAATTGTTTTTTTTTTTTTTTCAGAGTTTGGAGTATCTTACTCCAAGCCCTTCTGGCTCTCATGACTTGGTTTGGGAAGTCTGGAGTGATTCTAATTGGTTTGCCTCTGTCACATGGCCTTTTGTTTTTGTTGCCTTTAAGATTCTCTGCTTGGCTTCCACATTGGTCATTTTGACAATTATGTGGCGTGGGGATCCTCTTCTCCGATCCTGTCTAAAGGGAATTCTATAAGTTTCCTGGACCTGTGTATCAACCTCTTGCTCTATGTTTGGAAAATTTTCTGCTATTACTTCCTTGAAGAGATTATTGATCCCTTTGGTTTTACCTTCTTTTCCCTCCTCTATTCCAATTATTCTTAGGTTAGCTCTCTTAAAATGAGCCCATATTTCTTCAATGTCAAATTCCTTCTGTTGGAACTTTTTTTTTTAAATTAGAAACTATGCATTCATTTTTGGAGTGATCATCTTCTAGGAGCGAGATGCTATTCTCCATGTGGTCTAATCAGTTGTTCATTTTTAAATTTTGAAACAGTCTCACTAAGTTGTTGAGGCTGACCTCAAACCTGCAATTCTTTTATCTTAGCTTCCCCAGTACAAGGATTACAGGTGTGAGCCACAATGTCCAGCTTACTGAGGACTTAATGTGTCTGCAGATATTGTCAGCTTCTAGAGAATGACAGAAGAGTTTGTGGCAGCATAGCATGGGGATAATTGTGGGGACCTTTTGCATTAGGCAGACAGGGTGTTGACTCTTGTTTCTACCCCTTATTCACTATAGAAACTTCTTTTTTTTTGAAAGAAAGAAAAAGACATTTATTTGGAAAGAACTAAATTGAAATTCCTTTCCATGCATATATACACATAAATATTCAAATAGATTATGGAGGTTATATTAAGAAACAAAACTAAAGAGTTTTAGAACAAAACCTTGAACTGCTTCTAGGATCTATTGTGTTCTTCCAAAACGGAGATGAAAATACTTATTTTAAAGGGTTATTTGAGAATTAAATGATATAGTGTTTTAAAAATTACTTATCCCAGGCTGGACGTGGTGGCGCACACTTGTAATCCCCGTGCTTGGGAGGCGGAGACAGGAGGATCGTGCAGGTTGGAAGCTAGCCGTGCAGGTTCGAAGCCAGCTGCACTGGCTTAGGAGACCCTGTTTCCAAATAAAATATAAAAAATTGGTCTGGGAGTGTAGCCCGGATGTAGAAGGGCTTCCATGAACCCTGGTACCACACACAAAAAAAATTACTTATCCTGAGCCAGAAGCGGTGACACATTCCTGTAATCCCAGTACTTGGGAGGCTGAAACAGGAAGATCTTAGGTTTGAGGCTAGCCTCAGTAACTTAATAAGACCCTTAACAACCTGGTGAGATCCTGCTTCAAAATTTTTTTAAATAGTAAAAGGTCTGGTGAATATATATATATATATATATATATATATATATATATATTTGTGTGTGTGTGTGTGTGTGTGTGTGTGTGTGTGTGTGTGTTACTGGGGATGGAACCTAGAGTGCATTCTATTTCTAAGCTATAGCCCTAGTCCTATTTTTTTATTATTTATTTTGAAACATGGTCTCACTGAGTTGCAAAGGGCCTCACTAAGTAGTAGCTGAGGCTGTTCTGGAACCGTGATCTTCCTGTCTCAGCCTCCCAAATGCTGGGATTACAAGCGTGTGCCACCATGCATTGCTAGGTCTGGTGGTATAGCTCAGAGGTAGAATATCCCTGGGTTCAGAGGTAGAATATCCCTGGGTTCAACCTCCAGTACCTCCCTAAAAATTACCTATCTGTTGTAAATACGGAAGAAGTAGAACCTATTGTTGTTGCTTTCTAAGGAACTTCTGCTGCATTCCTGGGTTTGGGGGATATAGGTATAGATAAAAGTTAATAGCCTTTCTTTGGGATGCCACAAAAGGGATTAGGGTATTTGGAGGGACTTATTTCCCTAAGACCTTGGCAAAAGTGGGTAAAAAGGAAACATGTGGATGGAGAGGCCACATGTCTTTAATATTCAATGACAGTTATAATTTCAGACATTTAATCTCAGGGAGCAGGCCTATGTGCAGATTTGGGGTTCGTAAAATATGATCACCGTGCTGGTGACAAAAGGCAGCTCTGGGCCAACCTGCTTGGGACTATTAGAGTCTTGGCATACCTTCAAAGAAAGCAGTTCCCCTGTAGAGTTGCTTCTGGTGTTTATGACTCCACTTTCAATTGTTTGGTGGAGACTTCATTGAACTCAGTTAATTGTTTTATTTTGTTAACCTCAATGTTTAATATCGCAGGCCAACCTTTGAAACACCTCTCTAAATGGACGCTTGTGTCAATTTAAAAAAAATAAAAGAGCCTCCTCAGGGCCCTCATCTTTTATTTTTATGTGGTTCTGGGGATTGAAACCAGAAGCGTTCTGCCCCTAAGAGAGATACCCAGTCCTTTTTTAAGAATTAAATTTTTTTTTCAAACAGGGTCTCATTAATTTGCTCAAACTGGCCTCAAACCTGTGTTCCTCCTGTCTCAACCTTCCAAGTGCTGGGATTATAGGCATGTGCCACCACACCCAGTCTGGTCATCATTTTTCTTCCTACACTGGTTAACGTTTCATTCTCACCAAATATTTGCAAATTTTGTTTTAAAAGCCATTTACAAGTATTTATTTAGGTAAGAATCATAAAATATATCTTATACTATGTATAAGAAAAATGAAGCCAGGCGTGGTGGCGCAGGCTTGTAATCCCAGCATTCGGGAGCCTGAGACAGAAGGATCGCGGTTCACGGACAGCCTCAGCTACTTAGTGAGGCCCTCTGCAACTCATTGAGACCCTGTTTCAAAATAAAGAATAAAATATAGGGCTGGAGGTGTAGCTTGGAGGTAGATTGCCCTTGGGTTCTATCCCTAGTACCAAAAAAAAAAGTTGAGTACATGTTCTTTCAAAGCTTGCGAGGGACAGGTTTCCTGAGGGCAATCAGGCAAACCCCATCTCATGGGCAGTTCCTTGACCCTGTGCAGCCCTGAGCTTTGAAATTGGGAGAGAAGAATGGAGGGCAGTAGTCAGGCAGGCATGGTCCTCACTGTCTCCCTTCTTTCTTTCCCTTCTTCCCCTGCCTCTTCTCTGCCTGGAACCTTCTCCATGCTCCAGTTAGAAAATGCGCATTTCAGAGTTCAGGCTGAAAGCCAAAAGTCAGCAATAGGCAACTAATGTCATTCGACTTAAAAACAGCCTGCATTTAATGTGCCAGAACTTTCTAACCTGCCCAACACACCTGCTCTAGAACAAATTAAAATGAGCCCACAGTTTTGTCCAATGTTATCAATTTACACGCTAGGAACACACCTTATTTCCTTTTGAGCTATACTCTCAACTTTTCCACATCTTCCCTCTCTTGTGTATCCAGGATTCTGGATCTATATACAGTCCCCACCTCTCTAGCCCCCAAAGCAGATTGTGAACAATTTCTTTAAAAATGATCTAAGAGCCGGGCGTGGTGGCGCATGCTTCTAATCCCCGTGCTTGGGAGGCAGAGACAGGAGGATTGTGCAAATTCGAAGCTAGCTGTGCTGGCTTAAGAGAGCCTGTTTCAAAAATATAAAAAAATAAGTCTGGGAATGTAGCCCGGAGGTAGAAGGGCTTCCAGGAACCCCAATACCTCCAAAAAAATTAAAAATTAAAATTAAAAAATTAAAATGATCTAAGAGAGCTGGGTGTGGTGGTGCATGCTTGTAATCCCCGTGCTTGGGAGGTGGAAACAGGAGGATCGCGCAGGTTCACAGCCAGCCTCTCTGGCTTAAGAGACCCTGTTTCCAAATAAAATATAAAATAGGTCTGGGAGTGTAGCCCGGAGGTAGGAGGCCCCTGGGTACCATCCCCAGTACCACAAAAAAAAATTAAAAATGATCTAAGAGGTCTGGTGACCTAGGAGGCTGGGTGACACACTCCTGGAATCCCAGTAGTTGGGAGGCTGAGACAGGAGGATCACAAGTTCAAGGCTAGCCTCAGCAACTTAGTGAGACCCTATTTTAATATTTACAATAATAAATAAATAAATAAATAAATAAATAAATAAATAAAAATAGGGCTAGGGGTATAGGTCTGAAGCAGAATGCCCTGGGTTCATCACCTAGTATAAAAAATGTGTACTATTGGCCAGGCGTGAAGTGCACGCTTATAATGACAGCATTTGGGAGGCTGAGACAGGAGGATCACAGTTCGCGGACAGCCTCAGCTACTTAGTGAGGCCCTCTGCAACTCAGTGAAACTCTAAGCCGAGCAAGGGAGGGAGGGAAGGGGAAGGAATAGGGTGGGAATTGGGTAGGGGTTACATAAGTGATGTGTGCATGTCTTTACACACAAGTTTTTTACCCCAATATGATGTATGAATATAATGCACCGATAAAAATAAAAATAAAAATAAATAGATAAAAGATTAAAAAATACTAATTTAACACTTATTCCAGGCCAGGTGCTGTCCTGCAGGTGTTACAAATATAAACCACTTAATCTGTATCACAATCCTAGACAGTAGAGACTACTATTATCTTCATTTAACAGGTAATGGAATGGAGTCCCAGAGAGGTCAAGTGTCAGTTCAGGTGTTGAAGGCTCTGAGGTTTGAACCCAGGCATTCTGGCCTCATAATCTCTGAACCGCTAGGGTTGTTCCTTCTTCTTTAGGAATGATTTGGGGTTCAATTTCCTTATTTGTACAATGAAGAAACTGAGACAGGTCATTTCTAAATTCATTCCAATACAATATGCACATATGTATGCAATAGGCAACAGTGATCATTTCAGGGGTTGTTTTTTAGCTACAGAATATGACTTTTATAATCTCTGCCCTAATCCATGTGCTGAGATAATTCTTTGGGGGTATGATAATATTTCATGGCGTAGCTTCTAATTCTCATACCCATTCTCTGGTCTCAAGATAGAGAAGGAGAAACAGCCATTGAGTGAATTGACTCCCCAAAGTGCACATTCTGAGACCCACCAATCCAGCAGCATGTTTAAAAGAAAGGATTCAGCCAGGTATGGTGGCACATACCTGTAATCCCAGTACCTGGGAGGCTGAGACAGAAGGACTGCAGGTTCAAGGCCAGCCTCTCAATTCAGGAAGACACTCAGAAACTTGGCAAGACCCTGTTTCAAAATTTAAAAAAAATAATAAAGTAGGCTGGAAGTATAGCTCAGAGGGAGGTAGAATGCCCCTAGGTTCATTCCCCAGTACAAAAAGAGAAGGAAAAAAAAGGAAAAGAAATAAAAGAAAAAAAATCTCCCAGACCAGAAGTATAGGAGACTTGCTCACCATGCCAGTGTTCTTGGGATTCCCAGAATACTGAATATGCTGGAGAAACCTAGATGTTCACGAGTGGGAAACCTACTCAACTTTGGTTATTCAGGTGTTTGTTATCCTTGGGTTACCATGGAGTCTAGTCTTTGGGTAGAATTTTATTAACATCCCCTAGAGCTGCAGCTCCAGAAGACCCTCGGGGCACGCTGGCTGACATGTTTTTGTTAGTGGTGTCTACAGCTTTGAGTCTGCCCAGATTTGAAAGTGTTGCTCTTTTGTGCTGGCACCCATCTGTGTATATATAGCTATCTAAATATTAGGAACAACAGGAGTCTGCTGTGAAAAGATTACATATCTGCTACCTCTTGCAGCCCTCAGCTAACAGACGTACGATTCTCTCACAGCCATCCTTATGGTGAAGGTATTCACTTAAATATAAACTATAGCTGGGCATGGCAGCACAGGCCTATAATCCTAGTACTGGGGAGGCTGTGACAGGAGGAGCACAGTTTCAAGGCCAGCCTCAGCAACCTTGTGAGACCCTGTTTGAAAATGAAAAATAAAATAGGACTGAGGGTGTAGCTTGGAGGTAGAATGCCGCTGGGTTCAATCCCCAGTATGTATGTACATATGTATATATGTATGTACATATGTATGTATGTATATAGGTAGGTACATACATATATACACTCATATGAATACACACACAAATATACACAATACATGTGAAGATGTGAAAACGACAATTGATCCTGGACATATATATCTCCTTTCACAGACCCATGCAGCTTGAGAGTATGGTTGTATGTTGACTTCTGTCCACCCTCTTCTTCTATAATGTTTTACTATTATTTATTCCTTGTTTTTTTCACATTCATTTTCTTTGGCTTCCCATTTCAATCTTCCGCTTTCCCCTGTACGTTTTGTGATTCCCAAAGAAAAGGATGTCCAGGGAGAGAGGGGACTGGGAGTCAGCAGAATAATGTCTCCTAAACACTGAGTCAGGTCACCTCATGTGGTATCAAAGTATTTCCATCCACTGATTTCCCTTGTATCACAACACTCACTTGATAAGATGATTTCCTTACCCCATTGGCTAGTTTTCTTTCATAGTGTGTCATTAAAAATTTAAAAATAAAATACATACACACAGTTAAAAATAAGACATATAGTTGGGCACCGTATCACATGCCTGCAATCCCTGCTACTTGGGAGGCTGAGGCAGGAGGATGGCAAATTCAAAGCCAAGCCTCGGTGACTTAGCGACACTCTCTCTCAAAATAAGGCTAGGGGTGAAGCTCAGTGGCAGAGTGCTTGCCTACCGTGTGCAAGGCCCTAGGTTCAATCTACAGCACTACAAAAAAATTAACTTAAAAATAAAATGTCCAACTCTAAAGAAAGGAAACAATAAAACAAAATGGGAAGGCCCTTCTTTGCTGATTTCTAGTCTTCTCTCTCAAGATAAACACTGATAACATGTTCATGTGTGTCATTCCACAAAGGTTTATTTCAATTACCTATGTGTGGGGGTTTACGTGAATCTCCCTCTCCCTGTTCCCATAGTACACACAGTATTCATTACCGTGCTGTTTGATTGCCTTAATAACAAACCTTAGAAATCTTTTCAGTTCCAAATGAATTACTCATTCTTTGCATCGAGTGTGAAGTATTTAAAGCCGTGTAATTGATTGAACCATTCCCCAGTAACAGATGTGGGGTTTTCATTTTCTACTGTCAATACTGCTGTATTGTGTATTTACAAATCACTTGGCTTCCTTCTACACGTTTATCTGGGGGTAAACTTTATACAGTAGAATTGCCAGTTCAAAGGGCAGTACATTTTCTAGCTGCAAAGAAACAGCCAAATTGCCCTTCAATTAGATTGTACCATTTATGCTGTTGTGTGTATGAGAGTCTTCTTTCTTTCAACCTGGAACAACTTTAGGTATTTCCAAGCTTTTAACTTTTGCTCATCTGAAATAAGCCAAACTGGGGCTATTTATTGATTTTAAATGACAACTATAATTTTCATTGGGATTGACTATTATAGAATGCAGATTACATTCGGTCATTTCATTTGCACACTGAATAGTGATATTTGGATCTGTGCTCTTTTTCATATGAGGAAGCTGAGGCTCAGAGAGGGAAAGTGATTTGTCCAAGCCAAACAGTGGGAGAAGAGAGAACTAAAGCCAGGTTTCCTGACACTGATTTTACTTGTTTTCCCTCTCCCCCTTCCATCCCCCTCAGTTAGGTTGCCTTATTTGCTCATCTATGGTTTCTCCTTCTTCATCTAGAGTTCCTCCTATGACCCCTTTCCCCCCAAGCTTCTGAATATTAGAGAGAGCATGTATGGCTATGATGCACCAATAACAAATTGAAAATAAAAATAAATAAAATGCTAAAAATATTTACTTGTTTTTACTAAATTTCAGGGATGAGGGTGCAAACAGTGTGTGTGTGTGTGTGTGTGTGTGTGTGTGTGTGTGTGTGTGTATAACATGGAGTGAGGAGATGGCTAAATGTAGGACCATTCCTTTCTTCTAACCGTACTCCTTTAATACTCTGGAAAAAAAATCACATTTGAGCCTCAGGTGCTTTCCTTTTTGTTATCCAATTTAATTCTCACACCTAGCATTATTATTACTCATCTGACTCTCAGCCCAATCATCACTTGTGGGTTCCACTGAAATAGAACCAGGGAATATGGAAACGAGAGGCCAGTGTAAAATTTAAGTCAAAACCAAGTAAGAACATTGTCTTCTTGCATCTCAAAACACAGTCCTAGAAACAGTATCAACTGGCTGCCTTTCTCATCTCTCTTACTCTTGCAGAAATGTTGACCAGAAAGACAGAAATACCACACATACCACTGTAAGTCAGGTGCATTGGGTTGATAGCACTGGGGAAACTTCATGGGCTTCTGATTTCTACTCTTTGTTCTGACTGTTGGTGACTCCTTAAGAGTGAGGGCAAGTATAGAAATGTCTATCTAATTCTTGACAAGATAATGGGCTGCCATCTGGCATCTAGTTTCACTTTCTTCTTCATTGTGTTTCTCTACTGTGCTGAAGCAGCTGGAAAGCCAGAATAAGTACATTTTCCCGACTCCCTTGCTGCTAGATCCTTGTTAGACATTAGTTTTTTTTTTTTTTTTTTTTAATCAAGTAGATGTAGCTGTGCCTTCTTGGACCTGCTGGGGAATTTTAGGTTCATTAGTTTCTATGACATAAATCCATGACAGACCTTCCTGTACCCACAATTAAAGTTGGGAAAAATAGCAGATGGATTAGATGATTAATCTCATTGTGACAGAGTATAATTTGAAGTGTCTACTTTTAACATTCCTTACTGCCCTTTAGGGTTGGTGTTATAAGGAGATGTAGAATCCCCTGAAAAAAAAACTCATATATTATCAACGGGAAAATGTTCAGGGGTGAAATAATTGAATCGTGAGGGTTCTAATCTCATCAGTGAATAGATCTATTAGTGGCTTAATAATTTGAATGTATTTATTGGGTAGTCACTTGGAGGAGGTAGGGTAGCTGGAGGAGGTAGGTCACTGGGGGTGTGGCCTTGGGGATTATATAAACCCCTTGTCCCCTCTCCTTTACTCTCTCTACTTCTGGCCTCCCTGAAATGAGAGCAGCCTCTCTTCAGTGTTCCCTGCCCCCAGTGCTGTCACCGCCAGCCCTATGCACTATTGAGCCCCAATAAGCCTTTCCTCTTCAAAGTTGTTCTCTTTGGGGATTTGGGTCACAAGGATGAGAAAGCTGACTAAAACAGTTGGATGTTTTCTTTCCCCCAGTTTATATCTGGGCTTCTACTATTTCATTGGCTATCCTTATTAGGCTTTTGCTAAGGCAGTCTAAAATAGCCAACAAACAAAAACAGGACAAAAATGTGTATATTTTCCTTTGATGCCATATTTCAGAGGATTCATAAATGGATCATTAGCAATCATGAAATAATTCAAGAGGTAATGTTATTGCTGTCTTGACAGCTGGGTATTTATGTGATGAGGTTGTTTTTTGCTATTGTGACTTGTGTGAACTTCTGTCACACTTTTCCTGGCCTTCACTTGTGCTAGATTTTTGCTTTGAGGTGGAAAAATACAAATACCTAAAACCACACCTCACCACAGTGTAATGAAGATCAAAGTGAAAAAACAAAGAATGACAAGATATCCCAGGTGTGTTTTTAAATCCTCAGAAAATTTTGCCTCTGGGGATTCTCTATATTTCTTGCCAGAAAGTATTTTCCCTTTTAGAATGTCAAACACAGATGCTTTTCTTTTTTTTTTTCAGTTCTAGATGGGATTTTTAGGAACTATCTGGCCATGGTTTATGTGGAGCATCTGACCACATTTTTAATGGGCATATTATCCATTTTGTCTGGGGACAAAACCACTAGAGGTTTTGGAATCATTGGGTAAGGAAAAGGGAAGTGTTTCTCTGGAGCACACATTAAATTGACCTTTCTGTTGAGAGCCAAGTAAGACGTTCAGCCTTAATCTAGGGCATCTCTAATAATGTTTTACCCTCTTTCTCTGAAAAACAGAGGCAAGAATGATAAAGTTCAGCGTTTATTATTTTGCTCAATACCAATATCAATGGTACTATCTCATTTAATCCTCACAGGAAACCTGAGTTTAACATTAATGTTATTACATTGTTATTTTATACTTTTAAATTCTTAAAGTGAATAATTCAGTGGCATCTGGCACATTTGTAACAGTGTGCAACTATTACCTCTATCTCATTCCAGAACACTATTAGCATGCCCAAAAGAAACCTATACCTTTTAATCAGTCACTCTCCATTCCCATCTCCTCTTACAACCACTGACCTGCTTACTGCCAGTATGGAAGTGTCTTTTCAGATACTTCATATAATTGGAATCATACAATATTGTCTTTTGTGTCTAGCTTCTTTCACTTAGCATATGCTTTCAAAGTTCATCCATAATATAACATAAAATGTATTCACATTTTATTCCTTTTTATGGTCAAGTAATACTTCAATGCATGAATATACCAACTTTTTAAATTCACCCATCCACGTAGCTTTGAGCTCTCTCTTCTTTGTGTGTTCTGTTAATAGTGCTAAATGTGAATGGCATGTATCCATGTATTCACTTGAGTACTGTTTTCATTTCTTTGCACAATTCACAAGGGAACTGAGTATGTAGAGACTTGGATACATTGAGGCTCCACACATTAAGATTTGGAGATAAGATTTAAACCTAGAGGCTTCCTACCATGTGGTGTGGCTTTCTGTATCCAGATTACAGTGCTTGGAATACTTCTTAGGTAACTAACCTCTAACAATATCTCTTTAATACTTAACATGAACATCCAATGGCCATGATTGGGTTCAGATAGAATGCCATTCATTTATCTACTGCTCTCCAGCAAATGGTGTTGCTGAGAGGAGTCCTTCTTTAATCCTGAACTTCAGGTAATAGTCATAACTAATTTGAATCTCTATGGCATGTTCCTTTTTTTTTTTTTGTACTAGGGATTGAACCCAGGGACCTTTGAGCTATAACATCAGCCCTTTTTATTTCTATTTTATTTTGAAACAGGGTCTTGCTAAGTTGCTGAGGACAGCCTCAAAACTGGGATCCTCCGGTCCCAGCTTCCCAAATAGTGGGATTACAGGTGTGCACCACAACACCCAACTGGCACGTTACTTTTACAAAAGATTGTCACATAGAGTTTTTGTTTGACCCTTGTAATAACCATCTGCAGTAGGAAGGGCGGCTTTATAACTTATGTCTTCATTTTACAGATGAAGAAACTGGGACTTAAGGTTAAGGAACTTGCTTGAGAGGTCATACAGGTTAAAGGTAAATGATATCAGGTCTCCTTTAGTTTTTCCACTTTGCCATGCTGACTTTCCAGTCAGTATAAAAATGGTTAGAAAACAGGTTCATGCAAATTGCTTTAAAAAAAGAATGTATTTTAAAGCGACTAGGACATAACAGTGATAAAAACAAAAAATAAAAGTAGGGGTAGACATGGCCAGGTATGGTGGTACACACTCATTAACTCAATACAGGAGAATCATAGATTCAAGGCCAGCCTAAGCAACTTAGTGAGGATCTGTTTCAAAATAAAAATGGCTGGGGATGTAGCTTGGAGGTAGAATGCCCCTAGGTTCAATCTCCAGTACCAATAAAATAAAATAAATTAAATTAAATAAACAGGGGTGGATATCTCTAATGTCGCTACACAGTACTCAATCAACAAACATAATCCAGCATATAGTAACATTCTCCCAGTATGTGTTCATTAGTATGCTTTAGTACCTGGAGTAAGATCTCAACTGAAAGGTGTATTCTTGTACCCCAGAGTCTGCCTCAATGCTTGTCTCCAGCACCCATTCACCATTAAAGACAATATCCTTGTGTAAATTTAGGAACTGTTATTATTTTTCATATCTAGATATCTCCCCCTACCTTCATATTATCGCAGGTCAAAAGAACCATGTCTGTCTGTCTGTCTGTCTGTCTGTCCCTTTCTCTCCCTCTCATCTTTTTAATGCCTTTACTGGTGAATTTTAATTATATATCATAATGAGATTCAAAGTGAGATACATTCATGCATGCAAACACTACTTGGAGTATTTCTCTTCATATATCACACCATTTCTCTTTTTTAGATGAGGACTCTGGAAGTGAGAGACATAAAGTGGTCAGGAAGAGGGGACTCAACCCTCTGGATGCCTTTTCAGAGCTTACTAATGTAACTTTCTTTTCCTTGAAGGGCCAATTCCACCTTGCTTCCCCCCTGAATCCTAGACAATCTCTCCATCTAAGTCTCATTCTCCATCTTGGGTTTATTGGCTTGCAGATACTTACTTCCTTTCTGGTTGGAATATGTGTTCATATGTCACATGGAGCTGGGCACAGTGGTACACACCTGTCATCTCAGTACTTGGGAGGCTGAGACAAGAGGATAGCAGGTTCAAGACCAGCCTCAGCAATTTAGCAAGACCTTGTTTCAAGATAAACAACCAAAAGGGCTGGGGGTATGTATAGCCCAGAGGTAGAACGCCTCTGAGTTCAATCTCCAGCACCACACACAAATGAAGCTGTCACGTGGAGATGGTTTGGGTCATGAACAACTGGGGAGGCATTGCTTCCCCGGTGGCTAATACAAACCCCTGCTCAAGGTTAGCACTGTTTCTATAGCAGCAGCTGAGGTGGTACTTAGAGCAGTGAGATGACAAATGGAGTGGTGAAGCTGTTTAGATTTTCCCCGAGGAGCCAGAATGGCGGGTCTCTCTATTTCCCATTTAGCCATGAGGGATGATTCTGTCCTCCTGATTCATACATTGTTGCATGTGAAAATAAACTCCAGCCTCATTACTCTGACATTTTATCTCTGGACTCTTTGGATGTGGCCATAAGTCTTCAATGGCCAATTTACCTAAAATTTCCAGGTTTATTTACTCGTTGACTCTAAAGCAGAGTTTGCCATGGACTTCTTTTATTCTGTTTTGGAGATGGATCATTTATTTGCTTGGCCAGGCTCAGAAATGAGCCATATTTGGGGGTGAAAGAAAAATAAGGATTTGCGATTGCTGCACAGGAGAGCAACCCGGGTTGTAGATGGGTGTGCTGGCTGCAGAATTCCAGCTGTGCTTGGCTATGGGTAGTAAGGGGACAGCCTTGGCCTTCCACTCTAGGAGATTAAATAGACAGCAATTCCCCAAAGCCGAGTTATCTCTAGGAGGAGAGAAGCTATTCTGGGACCTTAAATGACCTTACTCGTGGGTGGGCAGGATGTGACCTTGGCTGAGAGGCCTGCATACTTGGCCCCAGGAGCTCCCTCTAAGCTACTTACTGCAGTGGAACATGAAGGAAATCGACAAATGACCCCAGCTGGCCTGTTGCCTCTTTGTCTTCTGGGAGTGGGCACAACTGCAGCGGGGAAAGGCTGAGCACTGCCTCGGGCCTCTACCACAGTGGTTCTGAGTCACTTTTCTGCCTCTGGGGATCAGTATGGGAACTTCTCCCAAGGCCAGTGGGAATCTGGCAGACATAGCAGTTTATTTTGTTGGACAATGTTTCCCAGGCTTGCAGGGTGAGACGGTCACCTTTGGAGGACCACAGTGGGGCGGAGGGAGGTTCTTTCACCATAAAGATGCTTCTCGGGCATCTTCCCCTGGAGGATTTAGTTCAGTAGACATGGGGCGGATGCCAGGAATCTGTTTATGTAACTAATCTGAGGTGATTCCCAGTGCCAGGCAAGCTTGGGAAACACCAGTTTCTTGTCAGAGGCTTCCCAATGTGTAGCCCACATTCTTGTCTTTTTTCTTGAATACTTCTCCCCTTTTTTGCCTTCATGGCAGATTTTTATGAGGAAGTGACTCATATCTCTTGGGTCTTATTACTGCCCTGTGCTCCGGTGAGACCCCCATCTAGCGCTACTTCTATCTCCTTGCTTTCCTGAGGACTTGGCAGTCTGGAATTAATATCAGGAGAGCCCTCAACCAGGACTTAAGAGAATTTGGGGTGCTCCCACTCACTTCCATTACTTCTCAATTTCCTCACAAGAATGTCCTTGCCTCTCAATAAACTAGTCAACTCTGCCATAACATGACCAATGAGTTCCTAGAAAAATCACGGGGCTATGCAAGAGTATATGGTAAAAGCCACAGGGTTTATGGGATAAATGGGACTAGGGACACAATGCTCAGAAACTTAGTAACACATGAAAGTAGGGAACATAATAAGAGTGATGGTAGAGATTTACATGTGTTGTATGGCTAAAAATGCATAAATATGCCAGATGTGGTGGCACACACCTGCAATACCAGCACTTGGGAGGCTGAGAAAGGAGGACCAGAGGCTTGAGGTCAGCCTTGGCAACTTAGACCCTGTTTGAAAATAAGAAGGGATAGCTAGGGGAACTCAGAGGTAGAATTCTCCTGGAGTTCAATCCCCAGTACCAAATAAAATTTGCATAAATATAACAATAAATATGGTAATTCACCTAGAAAAAGCCCTGAAAGTAGCTTGGGGAAGTGGATTAAAAAAGAGCTGCACCAGCTGGGCATGGTGGTACATGCTTGTAATCCCAGCATTTGGGAGGCTGAGAAAGGAGGATTGTGTTCGCAGACAGCCTCAGCTACTTAGTGAGGTCCTTTGCAACTAAGCAAGAACCTGTTTCAAAATAAAGAAAAATAATTAGAGCTGGGGGTGGAGCTCAGAGGTAGGATGCAGTTGGGTTCCTACCTCTTTAAAAAAAAAACTGCACCTCCTGCCTTACCATGCAGAATTAGAAGGAAGGTCCCCAGAAACCAGACAGAAGGTTATAATACCAGATCTGCATGGCTGCAGCTCGTATCATGAACTGAGGTAATGGGCAGATGCTCCAGGGTGTGTGTGCGTGTGCATTTTGTAAATGTAGCTCGATTCAGCTGGGTGCACTTTCCTTCACTCGCCTACTGTTTCTTGCAGAGAAAATTGTGCATAAGCAAACATGAAATTCGTGTGATGCCCAAATCATTCCCTAATAAATCAACCACATTGGAACAAATTTGCATTTTCATAACAAGTGTTGGAGCCAAACTGTCTGTACTTGCACTGGCCCCCCTGGCTTCTAAACCTAAACTGAGACATCTCTCAGTGGCAGCTGGAGGGTGACTTGATTGATTGATTGATTTTGGTGCTAGGGATTGTGCCCAGGGGCATTCTACCTCTGAGGTATATCCCCAGTCCTATTTTATTTATTTTTTGTTTTATTTTGAAACAAGGTCTTGCTAAGTTGCTGAGGTTGGCCTCGAACTTGCCATCCTCCTGCCTCAGCTTCCCAAGGACTGGGATTACAGTTGGACCTTTCTCCTGGTACATGGGGCAGTTAGGCAAAATGCAAGCCCCTTCTCACTCAAATGAGTTTAATAGGAACTGTCTCTGGATGGAGGAAGTGGTGTCTCAAGAGAAAATGTCCCTTTAGGAGGTTTTTCTGCACCCCAAGCCATTGGGTCCCACCCCCTCAAACTCACCTGGGCACTGTGACCCTGTTTGACAAGTCCAGAGAATCTTGGTTCCCTATGGGCTGGTTCTTGGAACTGGTTTAAACCTAAAAATACAATACCAGATCATTGTGAGCTGAAGCAGAATTCTGTAAATTCTCAGCTCTGTTAAGAGGAGAAAAAAAAAAGATCAACGTGGTAGATACATTATTCACCTGCATTCTGGGCTTCCCAGGAGGTGAAATTACAGCATGAGCTCAACTCATTCTTAATTTCCCGTAGTAGGTTACAAATGAGTTCCTTTCTATTCTACAACTTCTTTAATCTCAGTACCTGATTTCTCCCACACAATCCAGCAACTTA
The DNA here is from genome assembly GCF_963383645.1 of Muscardinus avellanarius. Lineage (NCBI taxonomy): Eukaryota > Metazoa > Chordata > Mammalia > Rodentia > Gliridae > Muscardinus > Muscardinus avellanarius. The sequence goes on from NC_137792.1 coordinate 11,345,640, forward strand.
TACACCACATGGCTCATTTGTTTAACTGGTTTTGCTTTGCTCTCAAGTTCATACTTTCTGCAGCCTTGATTCTGACCTGGATGGGCATGCAGACTGCAAAAGCAGTATTTTGCTGAATGTGAACTCCAGACCTCCCAAGTCCAAATTCCCCCAGGGACTTCTTACAAACATAGCCTGTTGGGTTCCACTGAAGACCTCCTTAATAATCCAAATGTGGAGGAGGTGGGGTGCAGGGATCTATCTACCTTTCCTCTAAGATATTGGGTGATGCTTCTGTGTGCTGAAGATAGACGCTTGCGGGTTCAGTTCAGTGGGTCTCTATTATGGCCAATCATGTTTCCCCTGGAACCTGTGGCAATATATGAAGTCAGTTTGGGTTGCCACAAACTTGGGACATCTCGTGGGTAGAGGCCAGGGATGCTGTACACAGCTCTAATGCACATGATGTATTTAAACATATCAGTGTCAATCACCAAACTAAACATGAGAAGGAGGGAGGGAATGGGGTGGGAACTGGGTAAGGGCTAATTGGGTGATGTGTACATGTATGTCTCTACCATCTTGTATCCCATTAAGATGTATGACTACAATGCACCAATAAAAAAAAAATTTAAAAAACAGCCAATGGTACACAGGCTGGTACCCACAGCTGAGAACAGATCTGCTCCAGGTGGAGAGGCCTAGTTCTGAACCTAAGGGATTTCACAAGCATCGGTAGGGAGCTGTTCCCTTTGTCATTCTTTTACTTGATTTCTTCACATCTGGGTGGTTTACAATTGACAAAGTTCTCTGGATGCACAGAAATGTACACACAGGACAGACTGGCAGCTTCTCATGGGCAGAATCACGGTGGCTGTGGGTGTCAGCTGACTCTCTCAGAGATGCTTTCTTCAGTATCCGGGAGTCAACCTGTAAATCAGGTCAGCCCAAGCCATCCTAGAGATTCAGGACCCTTGCAGAGCTAGAGCAAATAAAACAAACATGGAGATGCAGCAATGCGCTTTTCTGTCAGGGTGCATAGATTCTTTGTCAAACCTACTCAATTTTTATTGCCTGACTGACACGTACATGATACAGTTGAAAGCTGCTCCATTCATCATCTGATGCCCAAGCTAGTACTTCCACGATTCATTTGTTACTGACCCTTGATTACCAGTAAGTCTGAAAACATCTAAGTCATCAGAGAAGGGTCAGAGTGTTTAGTATCATTTCAACTTAGGGAGTTTCCATTGTGCCATGAATCTCTGAAAACTTGTACCTGGTGCAAATAGTTCACAAATAGCAAAAATGGCGACCTAACTGACCATTCTTGAATTTTAGGAGTCTATATTAAATCTCAGGGAATATGTATCTGCGTATATGACTATAATTCAATAAGATTCACCCAGATAATGTACAAAGGAGTGTTTTGCGTGCTAATGATATTTTACAAATTCATGTATATGGTTAAAATGCTTTTTTGTATATGCTATAGCTTGAATGTGGAACCTCTGTCATCTGTAGCCTGATGAAATTTAGAAAACCCTCTAGGACCTTTTAAAATTATTGAAATGTCAACGCGGTTTGGATCCTTATAATACCTAACATCTGCTGAGCCCTCACACCTGCCTGAGGCTGTTCTAAGCATTGTACACTGATTTTGCTCATTTAATCCTCACAGCAATCCTGTGGGGTAGAAGTGTAATTAGTACCCTTTTACAGATGAAGTTAAATACCAAGGACACACACAGAGTTCAGTAAGAAAACTGCAATTTGAACTCAGGCAATTTGGCTTCTTTTTAATTATTTTATTTTATTTGCTACTGGGGATGGAACCCAAGGGCACTCTACCTCTGACCTACACCCCAACCCTTTTTATTTTTAGTTTTGAAACAAGGTCTTGCTAGGTTGCTGAGGTTCTCATTAAATTGAGGATGCTGGTCTCGAACCTGCAGTTCTTCTATCTCAGTCTCCCAAATACTGGGATTACAGGCATGAGTCACCACACCTGGACTGTCTTGGTTTTTAACAGAAGTATTATTCTGCCTCCGTTTCTTCAAATTTAGTCAACAATTCTCACCTTTAACTTGAATCAAGTGAAATTAACAGTAAGATACTTTCCTAAATTCCGCACTATCCAATTAAAATAAGAGCCTAAGTCACATGTAATTTTTTAAGTTTTCTAGGAGCCAAAATTTTAAAGGATGTAAAAGAAAGTTAAAATCAATTTAATAGTATATTTTCTTAGCCCAGCATATCTGAAATATAATTTTGACATATAATCACTATAAAATTGTGTTAATGACATATTTTACATTTCTCTTTTGTACTAAGCCTTTGAAATCCAGTGTATATTTTACACTTGCAGCGTATCACAATATGGACCAGCCAGGTTTCAAGTGCCATATGTGGCAAGTGAACTCTATATTGGCTAGTACAGCCTTACCTTATACTTGCGAGAAGGGGCACGCTTGGAGAACTGGATCTGAATGGTTTTTGAAAGGCAGGTGGATGGTTTTCCAACCCCATTTAGCTTAGTCAGAAAGAGGCCTTAAATATTTCTCTTTTTTTTTCTTGGTACTAAGAATAAAATCCAGGGGCATTCTACTTCCTACTTATACCTTCAGCCCTGTTTTACTTTTATTTTGAAATAGGGTCTCACTGCTGGGCGTGGTGGCGCACGCTTGTAATCCCCGCGCTTGGGAGTCTGAGACAGGAGGATCGCATGGGTTCGAAGCCAGCCTCAGCTACTTAGTGAGGCTCTCAGTAACTTAGTGAGACCCTGTTTCCAAATAAAGTATAAAAAAGGTCTGGGAGTATAGCCCAGAGGTAGAAAGCCTCTGGGTTCCACCCCCAGTACCACCAAAAAAAATAGGGTCTCACTAAGTTGCTAGAGCTTTGCTATGTTGCTGAGGCTGTCCTTGAACCTGTAATTCTCCTGTCTCAGCCTCCTCTGGGATTATAGGCATGCACCACTACTCCTAGTGATTTCTCCATATTTTGACAAGTTATGTTGCTACTTCTAAGTGCAGGCTTCGGCAAATGGGTACTCTGCATTTATACTCTCATTCAAATGCATGTCCCTGTTTATTAACTGCCAACAAATACTCCTGAAAGGGGATTTGACTTACACACACACACACACACACACACACACACACACACGCACAATCATCTTTGTTGTCACGTGCACACACAATCATCTTTGTTGTCAATGTACTAATTCTGTTGGATCAAAGATGCAGCGAGTGTACCAGAAGGGATAGCTGTTTTATTTGTGCCTGTGTGGTGGCTTTCTATGTCTAGTTGACTTCTCAACATTCACAGAACTGCTGCCTCAACCCTAGTATGATTTAAAGAGAGCACAGAAATGCACACTTTAATCCAGCTGTGGGAGAGTATGGATATCCAGTCTTAAGAGCAAACAAGGTTGTCAGATAGCTAGCTCAGAACTCCATCAAAACTCTCACACTTTCTCTCATCATGGTGCCAAGTTTGGGGAAAGATACCAGCTCAACTCAGAAAGCTGTAGGGTTCTTTGAGAGCCTCAAAGAGCAAGTGTCTTTTGTATATAGGTTTAGGGAAAGACAGCAATCCTTGATTGCTGAATAAAATGTACAGAGGTATCTCTTAGGCACTCAGACCAACAAGTGCACTAGCCACTGTTAATGTAATCTTTTTAAATTAAGTTAATGGGAGCAAGTGACTTTTCTAGGAAAAAACTCAATAATTGAGAAGCAACATACAATAGTGAGAAGATCATGGATGAAAGATTTTAGTCCTGTCTCTGCCATTAAATATCCATGTGGCTTCCATCTCTTTGGGACTCTAGGATAAGAAAAGGAAGTAGGCATACATTTTAACCCAAGATACACATTATCATTGAAGAACTTTTTTAGATTCTGATGTCCAGGCCCAATTTGTGTGTGTGTGTGTGTGTGTGTGTGTGTGTGTGTGTATGTTACTAGGAATGGACTTTGTGGAATTCTACCTCTGAGCTCCACCTCAACCCTATTTTATTTTACTTTGAAACAGGGCCTCACTCAGTTGCTGAAGCTGGCTATGAACATGTGATTCTCTTGTCTTGGCCTCTCAAGTACTGGGATTATAAGCATGCACCACCATGCTCAGGTGTTGAGGCCCAATTCAAATGAATAAACCTGAATAGAATCTCTGTAGTAGGGGCCAGGTTGAGAACCACTTGATTTAATGATCTATAATTTCCAAGTGGTCAGTGCTATAGGTGGATCAATTGGTATCATTCTTCAAATAAGATGGCATATTCTCTGCTTCTAAACCTTGAGAGGCAATGTGTCATTTGGATTGTTTCCTTCCTATTCCTCCTGCACTGGTCAGGACTTTGGTTTCAGGATGGGAAGCCAAATTAACCTGCTACATACTTCAAAATCTTCATTTATAATGAACTAATACTATTGGGGTGAATGCCAGAAGATTGTATTGCAAATGAACCCACCCTTATTTGGTGAAAAATTAGAGGACCAGGGAGAAGAGAAATGGAGCATTTAAGTGTCTAATTTCAAATGTTATTTGTGTGTAATGCACTTTTAAGAGAGAGAGAAAAAATCAATTTAATTTAATTTCAATTAGTTAGGCCCTTTCTAGTCTCAGGGTTTTAAGTATCAGGGGAAGGGAATTAATATTAGGTGCCTTCATCCCTCCTTCCTGAGAATATTTTCATAGAGAAGGTAATGCTCTGCTGTGTCTTATTCTTATTCTCTAGAGTATAAGTGAAATGAGAGTATTTAAGGATAGACAACTGTATCAGTCAGGACGGGCCTAGTAACAAATGACCCCCAAATCCCAGTGGCTTATAGTAGCAAAAATTTATTTCTTGCTCATAGAAAATGCCTGGCTATAGCTCTGCCCTATGTCACCTTCACTCTAAGATTGGAGCTGATAGACACAGTCTCTGTCTGCAGCACTTTGGGTCCATGTGGTAGACAGAGGGAGAGAAAATGGTAAATCATACATTTTATCTTCATGTTTATGCTCAGAAGTGATGTACAACACTTCTGCTCACACTTAATTGGTCAAATAAAATCATTAGACTGAGCTAACTTTGAGTTCAACACAGCAGGAATGGGGACAAGTCAGCCTTCTGCAGAGATAAGGGTGAAAACAATAATAAAATCTTACTCTTCAAGAAAACTACAAAAACTGCAGTTCACTGCAGCAGCAGAGGATTGGTGATACAGACTCACAAATTCCCACCTACCCAATGGTGGGGAGGGCACAACCCAAGGTTAACTCCCTATTGTCCTGGTCTTTCTCCCCTCCCCCATCCCAGTTGTCTGCTGGTATTCACTTTCACTGTGAACACACCAAGAAAAAGCCCTTGGGGCATATTGAAGCCCATAACTCCTGCCTGGCTGACCTCGGTTGACCTTTGGCCTTTCCAAATCCTTCCATCTGCTGAAAGATGCTTGTTTGCTCTCCACATGGGTCTACTGATGACTCCAACAAAGAAGTAGGAGGGGCTCAGCCTATCTGCTTGATTTTGTTTTCCCTGAAGAAGCAAAGAAGAGTAGTGGTGGGGAACATTGGTTCTCAAATATGGCTGCACACAAGGATCACCTAAGGAGTTTTACAAACTACTTAGGGCTGGGCATGGTGGTGCATACTTTTAATCCCAGCATTTGGGAGGCTGAGATAGGAGGATCACCTTTCTCGGTTAATCTCAGTCTCAGCTACCTAGCAAACTCAGTGAGACCCTGTTTCAAAATAAAGAATAAAAATAGGGTTGGGGGTGTAGCTCGGAGGTAGAATGCCCCTCGGTTCCATCCCTAGTACCACACACACAGAAAAAACTACTTAGGTCTAGATTCCACCCTCACGCATGAGATTCTGACTTAGTTGTTTCGTGGGTGCATCCTGGGCTTTGATGTGTCCAATGCAAACTCTGAGAACCACTGGTTAAAATAATCAGCTTGCTGCGTGTGGTGGTGCATACCTGTAATCTCAGCACTTGAAAGGCTGAGACAGGAGGGTCGCAGATTTGAAGTGGTCTTCAAAATTTAGCAAGATCCTCAGCAACCAGCATCTTAGTGAAATTCTGTTTCAAAATTAATAATGAACAGGGCTGTGGGTGTAGCTCAGAGGTAGAATATCTATGGGTTCAATCCCTAGTACCAAAAAAAGGCATCAGCCACTGAGCCAGCTGAGAGGTGACTTCAGAACTTTGCTTCTCCCTTCCTCAGGTGGTTTGTTTTTGTCCAAGATACTTTATTTCTCTATTGCTTGGCTTTCTCATCTGTCCCTACCTTGAAGGCTTTTGTTGTGGTGATTGTAGAAGAGGTGGATAAAACCCTGAGCATTGTAGAGGTCCTAGTAAGTGTTCTATAAGTACAATGATTTTTGTTATGTTTGTTATTGTTATTATGCTGCAATTTCCTGGGCTGCACCAAGGCCTCCTACAAAAGCAAGCTGTTCCTGCAGGTTGGCCATGGGAAATGGTGGTAAAAGCCACAGTGTGCTATTAAACATGATTGCATTTAGCAATAGTCTAGGTTATGGGAATAAAAGGCAGCTTGCAGCTTCCCCTGACTTCTCAGGGCCCCACAGCTGGAAAACACCTCTAGACCTTCTCCAGCCTTCACAGATCATTCTCCTGTATTCAGCATAGAGGGCTTATTTGGGGGCTTATTTTATCTTATGATAAAACAATAGAGAGAGGGAGGGAAGAAGGAAGGAAAGAAGGAAGGGAGGGTGGAAGAAAGGAAAGAAGGAAGGAGGAACGGAGGAAGGGAGGGAGGGAGGGCAGGCTCTGGAAGGTGCCAGGCAAGCAGGCAGAAATAATTTCAAAACATGTCTTTCCATTGCTCCACTGCCCATTTTAATTTCCAACATAAATAAGTAGGCTATTTAGAAGCGAGAAAGGCATGGTGTCCATATTCCTAAGGACACCTGGGACAGCTGGACTGAGGCTGAAGAGCATGGACCATGCATGCCATGCCCAAAGATGTTCCTGTGTGTATTTGGGTTTTGCTTTGAAATAAAACATACAACACAGGAAATGCCAAGAAGGGATAGGTTGGCTACCAGCTCAGAAGAGCTCTAACCTCTTGCTTCAGTCTGATAGTCATGTGTCTTTGTGATTAATGACAAACCACTGGGACCACCATCCTACCTAGATGTCTCTTAGGGGAGAGGGGAGATGATCCCTGGGAACCTTCTATCATCTTCATTTCATTTCAAATCAGCACACAGAGCTGGTCAGTCTTTGATTGCTTATTTGGCAATTTATTTGCCTCTTAGCCTTTCAGTTCCTGAGATAAGACTTCCCCACCCCACTCCATTTTGGGGGGTTATAGAGTTTTTAATGATTTAATCAGCAAATGTCAAGACTTACATTTCTGCTTCCAGGAGCCATTTCCTGATCATTCCTAATTCTTTGCATATGACACACACATCAGATTTTGTTCCATTTGACATTTGTGAATTTATGGGAAACCTCATCTTCTTCGACATTTAAAACTTGGCAGCACCCATCAAATTCACCCTAAGGAACAATTTTGCAAGGGTCCCAGAAGAATTAAGCCAGAAGATCAATAAAATGCCCTTTTGGTGAATTTTGATTTCCATGGGGTTTTAATGACAAAAGTTTAAAATTTTTTTGTTGTTGTCTTTTCCCCACAAACATGGACAATAGGAATGTCTCTGAGCAATTAAGATCTAAGAGTGGATAATGAAAGCACAGACAGTGATAGTCTTGCTGACTGCCAAGAAAGCCAGCTCTGTAGGGAATCGGGGCTGACTTGGAGGACAGCATGGCTTGTTCACATCCTATCTGAACAGAAAGAGAATTGCTGGAGCTGTAATATTTTACTTCTGTTAGGAATTGATTTGAGAGTGGTAGCCCTCCAGCTGGGTTGGCACACTGTCTACAGGGTCTCCTGCTTATCGTCCCGTTAAGAGGAGCTGTAGGGGGAAGTGGGAGGGGGGATGGAAGGAAATTAGCAATTCGTAAATGGAATTTTCCTAAAAATGGCTGGAAAGTAGAAACACATTGCCATCTACCCTAAATATCGCCATCATTAATGGATGAGATTGTGCAATCACGACCCCCTGTTTCTTCATTGAAGATCTGATTTTGACAGTTCAAACAATGCTGTGTCCATATATGAAGGTATCACTACCAATCTCACTAACATGTATGGGGAGAGAGAAGGGGGGTGGGAGTCGGGTGTGAAAGGCAACACGCCAAGTGCCGTGTGCATGGATGTTTGTAGCACTTTGAACCTCACTATGATGGAGAATTACAATGCCCTAATGAAAGTCTAAAATGAGCCGGGCGTGGTGGCGCACGCTTGTAATCCCAGCATTCTAGAGGCTGAGATAGGAGGATTGCGGTTCTTGAACAGCCTCAGCTACTTAATGATGCCCTTTGCAACTCAGTGAGACCCTGTTTCAAAACAAAGAATAAAAAATAGGGCTGAGGGTGTAGCTCAGAGGTAGAATGCCCCTGGGTTCCATCCCCAGTACCACAAAACAAATTTAAAAAAATAAAAGAAATACAAAATTAAAGTATGAAACTGTGATAGAACAGCTTAACAGAGATAGGCAGAGAGGTTTCTGAAGTTTCTGGTTTCTCCAATAAGACACACAATTTATTGAACTCCAAAAATGGAAGAAGAGATTGTGATTGTTTTTTTTAAAGGGAGCATTGAGGAAGGAAACAGTTCAAATCATACTATGGCAATATGTGAAGGTATTACCCCCAATTTCACTATCATGTGCAGATAAGCAGGAGGGGGATGCAGGTGAGATGCAGAGGGAAACGCAGCAAGGGCTGTGTGTACATATGTTTGCATCACGTTGAACACACCAAGAGCTGTGTGTAGGTCTGTTTGCACCACACCGAACCTCACTAGGATATATGATTACAATGTACTAGTAAAACAATTTGAAAAAGATAGGGAAGAGACTGAAAGTAGGGGATGCTTTAGTTTACCCGAATGGGATGGTTCTCTATTTCTCTATTTTTGCCACTGAGATACTCTCCAGTAAGTTCTGCGTTGCACCATGCTCTTCTCTTTCTGCAAATATTACATCCAATGCATTATATATTTCCACAAGTGCTTCTTTGGGAGAGACGGTATTTTTACTGGCTTCATTTTATTCTTTCATTCATTAGCTCAACTGTTTTGCAAAACTAAATGTATTTTTTGCTAGTGTTTCATTTTCATTATTAAGCGGACTAAGACTAGGTCATCATAGCCCAAACAAGGTGGGAAATTAGGCAGTGACCTCCGATTTGCACAGTGACCTCGGCAAATCAGGGTTTGGCTCTGATTCTCTGGATGGGCCCCTCATTGCCATATTTGGGCTTGGCAGAGTAAGCGACTGGCATACTCAGCCCGTGACTGCATGCTATCCTTCAGAATACCTCAACCTCTGCTCCTCTGGGGGTTTGGGAGTGAGGCCCAGGATTGAAGGACAGAGATAGGAAGACCCTGGGCCACAGCATGTCAGGCTCCCAGAGCACTTGAGAGATGGAGTTCACTGTTTTCTGGGACATTTTAAGGTCATTATTTCAGAATTTCTGCTTTGTGCTGCCTCTAAGCCATGTAGAGCAAGCTGTCACCTTAGTGTGTGGACTCTGACCTCAAAGTAATGGCCCTTCAAAGCCAGGTTGGATAGGTGAGTGGTATGGGGAGCTGACTTGGGATTGTTTGGGCCTTGGTCATTTCAGGGAGGTTAGCCTAGCAAGTGTGCCATCGCCCATGCAAGGATCCTGTGGGCTCACAATTTCCCTGGTGGCAGCTTAGTTGCCTTTGCTCTAGTAGTAGCCTGAAGCCTCTGAGAAGCCGCCCAGAACCCAGGTCTCAGGAGCTGCAGCTGCTGGGTGTGGCCAGCTCTTCTAAAGTTCCTGGTGCTGCCATCTGGAAAACCCGGACTGGATTTCCATCCAAGCCTGGCTTAGGGCAGCTGTGTGCTTGCCTGCAGCCAGGGGGCCTCTCTTGGAGAGGTGTTGATACAGGGATCAGAACATTAACTTCTGAAGTTGGCGGTAGGTCTGTCAGGAGCCATCCGGTGACACTGCCCTGAAATATGTCTGTCCTTTTCTTGAGAGAATTTTGCTGAAAGTTATGTGAGAACTTCACAACTTCACCCTCAGTAACTGCAGCTGGTGACCTCTGGCTCCATCACAAAGTCAGAACAGACTTTTTTTTCCCCCTAGTACCTGCCCTTATCACATCAAGAAGTCAGATTTGCGCTGGCCAGAGGTGAGAGGCCACCTCCGGGGTTACTTTGTTCGAGGCTTGTTGGAAGGAATAAAGACTCACAGAAGAGATCCTTTCAGGCCGGTGACTATTCTGTGAGGCATTGTGCTTCATGGTCAGCAAGACAGTTCTGCTACTGTCTAAGTATGTTGAGTCTAACAAGTGTGGGATCAGCAGAATACAGGTGCGAATAGGGAAACCCCACATGCCTGGGGGTTCTATCAAAACCAAGCAAGAGCTAGAACCTGAGGGCCTGGCCAAACTCCAGCCTCGGCAGAACTCAGAAGTGCTGCAGGAGAAAATGAGGTAGCAACCCAGTTACATGACTGCAACCAGAAGCGAATAGAAACTCTAGCCCTCTTGGCAAGGCCCAACCCTGGGGCTAGATGTGTACAGTTGCCCAGAGATGGCAGGGCCTACACAATGACATTGCTCACCTCCACTGAGCAGATGAGGTCACCAAGGCTCAGGGTAGCCACGTGACCCATCCCAAGGACCCCAAAGCAGAGCCAGGAATGGGGACAATTGCTGGAGATGAGCTGATCTCTGCTGAGCTCCACACAAAGCCAGAGGTGGTGGAGACAGGGCGGTGCCTTGAGGGCTGGTCCTGGAAGCTGCGATTCCCTGTTTTCCTCCCTGTCACCTCCTCAGGTCCTCTCGTTGCACCTCGGTTAAAGCATCATTTGTATCTTTCTCTCCCAACAAGGCCAGCAAAGGAGCTGTGGCTTTCCACCACCACAGTGGAAAACCCACGGAGTACGTTCCAACGAGTGGAACTGTGGCCCAGAGTAGTCTCAGTGACCTGACTTTCAGGGTGCATAGTGTCCCAGAGGACCAAGGGCCTTGTGGTCACAAAACTTCATCTCCAAAGAAGCTAAGAGGAGTCCCTTCTGCGGAATGCTCCAGACAGAGCTGTGCAAGGGGACTGGGAAGGGCGGCCTCTCCCTGTGGGGTATTGGCTACTTGCAGGCCCACCTTCGCCTTAACCCTGCCCATCAAGAGCAAACTCCACATCTGATGATGTCATTTATTCTCCTCCTCCTCCTCCTTTTAGTCCTGGGACTCAAACCCAGGGGAATTCTACATCCAAGCTAGGCCCCACCCCCACCCCCTTTTTCAGTACTGTGGATGGAACCCAGGGGCATTGTACCTCTAAGCTATATCCCCAGCCCTATTTTCAGACTCTATTCTTGAAACAGGGTCTCACTGAGTTGCCAAGGGCCTCACCAAGTAGTTGAGGCCATTCACAAACGTGATCCTCTGGCCTCTGCCTCCCAAATGCTAGGATTACAAGCGTGCTCCACCAGGCCCAGCCCGTGTTTTTTATTCTTTATTTTGAAACATGGCCTCATTAATTAGCTGAGGCTAGCCACGAACCTGTGATCCTTCTATCTTAGTCTCCCAACTACTGAGATTATAAGTGTATGCCGCCACACCTGGCTCCCCCAACCCTTTTAAATTATTTTTTATTTTGAAACAGGGTCTCACTATGATGCTGAGACTCTCACTAAATTGCCAAGGCTAGCCTCAAACCAGAAATTTTCATGTCTCAGCCTTCCAAGTACTGAGATTATTGGCGTGTGCCACTACCCCTGGCTTCTGTTTTCTTTTTACTTTGAAAAATTCAAATTTATAGGAAAGGAGCAAGAATAATTCAAAGAACTCCTGTATAACTGCATTTATCTTGTTTCTTCTCTCTCTTTCCCCAACACATAGGTACACATATGCAACCATACATTAACGCATATATGCATATTTTTCTGAATCATCTGAAAATAGGCTGTTGTTATCCAACTCCCTTTATCCCTTATACAAATGCATGCTATAAACTTCGGGAAAGGCAACATTGATTTAGCATTTTTATTTGATCCATAGTCCATTCCACTTTTGTTCCAATAATTCCCTTTATAACAATGTCCACAGATTCTACCTTGCTTTTAGTTGTTCTATCTCTTTCATCTCCTTGAATCCAGAACAGCTCATCAATCTCCATTTGTCCTTTATGACTTGACCATTTTTTAAGAATGCTGGCCAGTTATTTGATAGACTGTCCCTTCATTTAGGGTTCTCTGATGTTTTATCATGTCTGCATTCAGGCTCATTTCTTTTTGGCTGGAATATTATATAAGTGATAAAAGTAATTTGTCCTTCTCTGGGGACCATATCAGAAGGCACAGACGTTTACTTGTCCCACATTGGCGAGGCCGAGTCTGATCATTTAGTTGATGTGGTGCCTGTGTAGTCCCTTTTGTTTCTTTTGTCATGAGCAAGTCTAATTTGTCAAAAGATACTGTGACATTATGTAAATACCTCATTCCTCATCAGACACTCTCCGCCTAGTTCTGGCATTCACCAACGATTCTTATCGGAATAATGATTTACTCTAATGGCTTCATCTTCATCGCTTCTGGATTTGTTAGTCCGAAATAGTCTTTGATTGGATGGGAAGTCACACCTACCCTGCCAAGTTTCCTAGCGGAGTTTCCAGGGATGAAGGACTTTGATTTTCTTCTTGGACCCAGACTGAGTTCATTTGAAGCAGTCCTGCATGATTGGGTATATCTTTTGATAATGTAGCAACTTATTTTCAAAATATTTATTGTTTACTAGGTGACTTTTGAATAACCATTTAAATGCTTTACAAAAGAGCAGGTATGATACGTGTTCTATTTTTGTGGCATCTGCTAGAAAATTGCACCTGGATCTTTTACATAGTGTTGATCAACAGAAACTTGATTCTAATGAAGTAATAATAATACCCATACACCATCCGGACCCTGCTCCAGGGAAAGTAGGAAGGGAGTGATTAGAGAGACCATATGAACTCTGGGAAGGCTAGTTGGACCAAAGAGAGAAACAAGCTATTGGAAGCAGATGAATTAAGTAGAACATGAATTTCCAGGAATGTTTCAAATGCTTCTGTGGGAGTTCTTTCTGGAAGGTCAAAGCAGTGAATAGCATTGCTTGCTAAGTTGGTGAGGGTCTGGCTCTGTTGTTGAGGCTAGCCTAGAACTTGCAACCTCTCCAAGTACTGGGATTATAGGCTGTACCCTCATGTTGAACAATTTTAGCTCTGTTTAGAAATAGATTATGATTCGAAATGAATCTTTGACTAGTTTCTAGCCAGTTCATTTCCCCTACCCCCCTCCCAGTTCTTATAGCCATTTGCTATTATTTGTTTCTACTGGAAGGGATTTCTATGGGGAAACCTCTGGTTATAGGGGGTTTTTTGGCTTTATTTTATTTTATTTTTTATTGGTGCACTGTATTCATTCATCATAGTGGGATACAAACTTTTGTAGACATACATGCACACATCGCCCAGTCAGCCCCCACCTGATCCCCACCCCATTCTCTCCCCATCCCTCCTTCCCATGCTTGGCTTAGTGGTTGACATCTAGTATTATAGCAATTTATCCAAAATTAAAAATGATAATCTCACATAACAGTTTCATTTGTCTGATACCAAGCTTTTGATGACTTAAAGATAACATTTCAATATTTCTTTTTACTTTCTTTCTTACCAGAGAATATTTTTTTTCTTTTTTTTTAGGTGAAACTATCATATATTTATATATTTATTTTTCAGAAAAAAAATCTATCCTAATATGGAATATGGACTCTAGATACCCAAAACGATCTTGAAAAAGAACAAAGCTAGGGCTGGAATACTGAATTCTTGGTTTGGGTTTTTGTCATTTCCAATTGTCCTTTATTGCTCATAGTAGGGACAAAGGAGTGGTGGAAACTGTTTGGGAGGTTTCTCAGCTCTTTTATGTCGTTATAACACTGGTTGTTACAGTTTCCATTAAGGTAACTGTTCTTAGCAGCAGTAAAGGCTGTAAGTGGACATGAAAGAAAAACAGCTGTTTTCCATAAAACCTACAAATGGACAAATACTAGTTATTCTTGTGATGAGTGATCTAGGGCAATCTTTCCCTAAGTTCTTTAGGCTGTGCATGTGTGTACACACACAGAAGAGAGAAAAGGGAAAAGAGTGTAAGTTTGTGGTCAAGTAAGATTCACAAACACTGCAAATCATAACTCCCTCTTGGAGAATCACAAGGTAAAAGAGCATAATTAATACTCTGCATGTTATACCTTTGCTGGGAAACAAACTACCCTAAAATTTAGTGGCTAAAAACAACAAACATATCTGTAGTCTATGATTGAACTGGGTGGTTGTTTCAGTCTGGGCCAAGTTAGGCTGATCTTGACTGGGCTTGCTCACGTGTTCAGAGTTAGCCAGTAGGTCAGTCACACTGACTGATCCCTATTGGCCTCATATGAAGTATTTCTCCTGCAGATGTCCTTGTATTTTCCAGCAGACCAGTTTGGGGTGGTTTATGTGGTAATCAGAGGATTCCAAACATGTGAGCAGAACTGCACAAAGTCTTAGAGACCCAGGGTTAGAACTCAGGCAATGATATTTCTCTTTCATCACCATGGCCAAAACAAATCACAGGACCAAACTCAAACTTGAGTATTGGAAATGGACTCCATTTCCTTTTTTATACTCTTATTGGTACATTGTAAGTATACATCATAGTGAGGTTCAAAGTGATGCAAACATACATGCACACTTCATTTGGTATGTTTCCTTCTGGGTCCCACCCTGCTCCCACCTCCCCATATATGTTAGTGAGATTGGTAATGATACCTTTATATATGAACATAACATTATCTGTACTGTTTTCTTCCTCAATCCTCCTTTTCACCTCCTTAGCTCCCTCCCTTCATCTCCTTCCACTATTCTCCTGGTCCCTGTCCTCATCTATCTGAAGTCCCTCTTGTTTCCTATTTTCTCTGTATCTTCAACATATGAGAGAAAGCATAGGACCTATGACATTCTGAGAATGGCTGATCTCACTTAGCATCACATTCTTTAGTTCCATCTGTTTTCTTGCAAATGACATAATTTTGTTCTCTATGGCTGAGTAAAATCCCATTGTATGTCTATACCATATTTTTTTTATCCATTCACCTATTGATGGACATCTACCAATTCTCTAGCACATAAGCATTGGTGGAAACTTCATCAACAGATTCAGTTTCTTCATGAGAGGGTCTGCAAAATCTCATTGCAAAGGGATGGACATACAACATGGGGGTGATTTGGGCAATTTTTATAACTTAGCATATAGACCAACTGAATATGTGACTGGCTATTATTTTAACCAACATTTCTGAGTTTGAGAGAATTTGCATAGGGCACAGAAAAATAGGCACAGACAAACTATCGTTGCAAGAGTTACTAATAAGGCTTTGCTTTGGATTTAATGAGTTAATCTATGCAAAGGGCTTTGAACCAGTGTGGAGTCAGTATTCTATAAAGGTTGATGCTGATGTTACTATTATCATGAATGGGTATGTTACTTGAAGTCCCCAGCCTTATTTAAAAAGAAAGCTGAAAGCTGGGTGTGATGGCTCATGCTAATAATCCCAGTACTTGGGAGGTTGAGACAGAAGGGCCATAGGTTCGTGGTCAGCCTCAGCAACTTTTGAGGCCCTCTGCAACTTAGGAGACCCTGTTTCCAAATAAAGAATAAAAAATAGGGCTGGGGGTATAGGTTAGAGATAGAATGCCCCTGGGTTCCATCCCCAGTTTGGCAGAAAGAAAGAAAGAAAGAAAGAAAGAAAGAAAGAAAGAAAGAAAGAAAGAAAGAAAGAAAGAAAGAAGGAAAGAAAGAAAGAAAGAAAGAAAGAAAGAAAGAAGAGAGAGAAAAGAAAGAAAAGAAAGAAAGAAGAAAGTAAACAAGCTGAGAAGCTGAGTATAGTTGCACACACAGGTAATGCCAACATTCGTGAGGCTAAGATAGGAAGATTGCAGATTCAAGACCATCCTTGGAAACTTAGCAAATCCCTCTGCAATATAGTGAGATCTTGTTTCAAAATAAAAAATAAAGCCGGGTGTGGTGGCGCACACTTGTAATCACCGCACTTGGGAGGCAGAGACTGGAGGATCGCACAGGTTCGAAGCCAGGCACGCTGGCTTAAGAGACCTTGTTTCCAAATAAAAATATAAAATAGATCTGGGAGTATAGCCCAGAGGTAGAAGGGCTTTCAGGAACCCCAGTACCACCAAAACAATAAAAAATAAATAAATAATAAAATAGGGCTGGAGGTGTAGTTCTAGCCCCAGTAACAAAGAGAAAGAAAGAAAGAATGAATGAATGAATGAATGAATGAATGAATGAAAGAAAGAAAAAAGAAGGAAGGAAGGCAGGAAAGAAGGAAGGAAGGAAAAGAAATGAAACCAAGTGTTAACTTGATAAGAAAATGTGCAAAACTTTCACAAAGTGAATACTCCCATAAAGGCATTTAAATAAGATGTCCTCAGCAGAACCAGCTGGAACATGGATCAGACATTTTCCTCTCAGAGGCCAAAGGTGGGGAGATGTGTCCAGTTTTGCCTTCTCTGGCCAGTTCGCCCTGCTGAGCTTGTTTCTAAAGTTAGATAGAACTCGGAAGGTTATTGCTAAACTAGACTGTAATAAAGAGGGTACCAAGGCATGAAGATTTTTATTTTCTCAAAACCTCTTTAGCTGGATGTGTTGACACATGCCTGTAATCCCAGTGCTAGGGAGGCTGAGCCAGGAGAATTGCAGGATTGAACCCAACCTCAGCAACCTAGTGAGACCTTGGTCCCAAATAAAAAAGAAAATAGGGCTGTGGTGTGGCTCAGAGGTTAGCATGCTCCTGGGTTTCATCCCCAGTATAAAAACACAAAACAAAAAAACACAAAAATTTCTTTGTTTATTTAGTGGGCCTTTACTAAGTGCATTGGCACCTTGGAGGTACCCTTCCATGACCTTTGTTGTGTGACCAAAGCAGCACTCAGTTCTCCTTTGGCTGACTGGGCTCCCAAGTGATAGAAGGAGGGCCCTCCAGCTTCCCTATGTCTATACATTCCTGGCATCTGGAGCAGGGACAGGCCAGTGACTAAGTCCGATGCCTCTAAGAACTGTGCCAGTCCTCCCAACTCAAGACTTTCTTAGCCCCGTCCATCTGTGCCTCTGTTTCTCCTTTCCTTGAACTGAACTGCAGGTTCCGAGCAGCTTCCCCTTCCCTCCGTACACAAACCCTCTGCAGTTAGCATCAACACATCCCAGGCTGTGTGTGTGTGTGTGTGTGTGTGTGTGTGTGTGTGTGTGTGTGTGTGTGTCTAGAAGAAACATTCTCTGGGAAGAGAGGTCGTGCTCTTTTCCTATTTATCGCTTCAGGTTCCCGTGCAGTGACAGGAAGTTTTTTTAGTTTTCAGGTTTAAGGACAGGAGCAGTCGCAGTCGCCGTCGATTGGCATTTGGATTTTTTTAATTTTCATTTACTGTTTTGAAATCTTAAAGTTTGATAAGATATCTGCAAAACCACAAGACGGTCGTTCCCTTTTTAATAGGCTCCACTGCCCCTTTGGCCTGCTTATAAAGGGCCTGCTTCCTTCAGAGTGGCCTATAATCATGATGAGTTTTTGGCATGGACGGCTCCACCCACTGGTCTTATCTAGAGGTTAGGTTTGATCTTCCTGGGAAGAAGCCTGTGAGATTGTTCTCCTTTCTGAGCCTCTTCTCTTGTGTCTCTATTTCTTCCCATTCCACCCCACCCCCACTCCCAACCCCAAATTAATTGGTGCCCGGTGACTTATTCTCAGCTTTCTTCTTGTTTTCTGTGGCTTCTGTCTAATGCAGTGTGTATGGGGGAGGACTCTGCCTCTACCCCCAGGGCCCCTGTGACAAGGCCTGATGACACTTGCTTGCCACAGCTGGGGGCAGAGGGCATCCAGTGGGTAGAGGTTGGGGATGCTGCCAAACAGGATACAATGCTCAGGACTGCATGGCACAGCACATCCTGACATAGCCCCAAATATCACCAAGTCAGGGCCACTCTGGAGAACCCCTGGTCTAGTCGTAGGTTGTCTTCTGGTGGGGTGCTTCCACTTCCTGAATTGCTCTTCCCTCTCCCCTCCTCCTTCCTCTCTCTGGCTTCTCTTCTCCTCCTTCTCTCCTCGTATCCAGTATTGATTATAGCAGCCCTGTTTTGAAGTCACTAAACCCACAGAAGGTGAGATTTTTTTCATGTGAGTTCTGCTGACCCTCAAATCCTTGAATCCATGTGTAAAACTGGGTTACGTAAGTACTAAGGACTAGTACTAGTCATAGGACTTCCAGTTCTGGGCTGCTTTGGGCAGCAGCTGTGCTGGCCTTATCCGTGGGGGAAGTCAGACAGCTTATCTCTGACCCTTCTCCAAGGAACCAGTTCTTTCTCAGGAGTGCTGGCTGACTCATCCCTTCTTCAAAGACTTTGATTATGTGGCTTCAGGGCAGAATTGCTGGCTTAAAAGAAAAAAGAAAACAAAGAAAAAGAAATCAACCCACCCACACTTCAAGGCAACCCCTAGGAATTTGTTACACTGGGAATGTCTCATTTTTCAAATATTTACTAATACATGGTTTCCCAGGACTGTTCCAGGTCTGTCATTTGGGAATTAGATAGCTCTAAGGCACCTTCCTTTTTCATAAGCACAATATCCCTGTCACAGACACCAGGGTGACAACCCAGTGATGACCAGGGAATGGTGACTGGTTGCCCTATATATACCAGAAGGTGTCAAACCTGAGACCTTAAGCTGGACACACCTCTTCTATGAGCCTTTCCTGAGCCCAGCCCTGCAGGAATGTTGCCTGCAAGATGCCCATGCCTAGGATGTCTCCTTCCAGGTCCTTCCAATTATTCCTGTCTCCTAGGATCATTTCACCCAACATGAGCCCCATCTGTTCAGTACCTACTATGTGCCGAGCTCTGTTTTAGGTGTTACAGAGCTGGTGCCTCTGCCCCCTGCAGCTGTTGTTCTGGTCAGGGATCCAGACAATGCAAAACAGATGGAGTGCTGGGAGATAAAATACCAGGTACTTTGAAGACAAATGAAGCTGGGTCCAGGATAGAATGCGCTGGGGAGGGAGGAAAGGAAGCCTCTCACAGGAGGTGACACTGTGTAGAGACCAAATGTCAGAGAGCAGATGAGGTGAGAAGCCAGTCCTGTGTGGCTCTCTGGGAAAGAGCATTCCAGGCAGGCAGAAGAGCAGGTGAAAGGCCCGGGGGGAGAATATTCTTGGCAGGTAGCAGGAGGGACAGGGCAGGCAGCTGTAGGACACCATGGAAGAGAGATGAGACGGTTTGAGGACAAACAATGCGGTTCTGCCTAAAACGCCAGATTGGAGAGCTTGAGTATTGCGTCTGAGTGCAAGGGGACCAGTAGCAGGCTGAGATGGAGGACACACGTGTCTGCCATGTATCCTTCCTGGAGCACGTGGGTACTGAGTGGAGACTAGACCTTGGGAAGCAAAGGCTGGGGCAGAGAACTCTGTCTGCATTCTCTAAGATAGAAGCCAGAGCTTAGTGAGGTCGCCGAAGGGTCTCTCCTGTCCCCTCCATCCCTCCTCTCTCTTTGCCCCTCACCCCCTTTCCCTTTGATGGCCACACCACTGTGTCTGTCATCTCTGCGTCCATAATGAGGACTTTGCTACCTAGCCCAAGGCCTCACCTCACCTCTGCTCAGCGATCTGTTTGGAAATCACACACTGACTAGCACACTTTGGGGTTTTCCCCCTCCCTCCTTGCTTCCTTTCTCCCTTCCTCCCTCCATCTCTCTCTTCCTTTCTTTCTCAGCACCTCAGCGGTAAGGTAGCGCAGCTTGCTTCCCCAAACTCCGTCAACTACAGTAGGCTGCTTGTCAAGAAGGGTGCTATGTAAGCTGAAATGCTGCTCTAATTTTCACATTATCCCTTCCTGCTGCTCATGGAGTTATTTAATTAGAAGCTGCCGTATTTTCTAGGGAAAACACTTTGAACAGAAGGCCTGATTTAGCTGGGAATGGATGCCTTTATTATGTGTCAAAGAGCTAAACATTACTAGTAAGATGTCAGTGCATATGCATGTATGTGAAACCCAGGAAAACACATGCGCAGAGACGAAGAGTGATCAAAAGAGAAAGGCGGAGAACTGGGAACAAGGCGCTGGCGGAGGCAGGGGGTGATGCGGCCTGCTCGGGAGTGTGGAAGATTCAGTTGGCTCTGGTTTGGCTAACACTGCAATGCCTTTAGTGAGTGTCACTGGAGCTGGCAAAGACAGCTGACACGTTGTTTTTCCAGGGGGGAAAAATTGCTTTCCCTCTGCATTCCCAGTGTAGACAACAACATAAAACAGAAATGAGAACGATCTGTCCAGAATCTGCACAGACTCCAACTCAAAGTGTCGGTCGGCATTACCTATTCAATTCTTGTCACTTTGCACACCCACTTCCCGCAAAAAGGGGAAAAATCAGTTTTCAGTAGCTTTTTTTTTTCTTTTCTGATACTAGGGACTGAATCCAGGGCCATTCTATCTCAAAGAATAGGAGGCTATTCTCCTATTCCCCTCTACACCCCTAGATCTATTTTATCTTATTTTAGAAACAGGGTCTTGCAAAGTTGCTGAGGCTGGCCTTAAACCTGCAATTCTCTTGTCTCAGTCTCCCAAGTCCTGAGATTCCAGGCATGCACCACCATGCCTGGCCACGGTAGCTCTTAAAAAGCATGCTGAGAAGCCGGGCACTTGTAATCCCAGCATTCGGGAGGCTGAGATGGAGGATCGCGGTTCGTGGCCAACCTCAGCTACTTAGCGAGGCCCTTTGCAATTCAGTGAGACCCTGTTTCAAAAAATCAAAAGACTAAAACATAGGCCTGGAGGTGTACCATGGAAGTAGAATGTCTCTGGATTCCATCCCCAGTACCGTAAAAAACAAAACCAAACAAAACCAACAAAAACATGATGGGGCATTCAGGATTCAGTTTGTCCCAAGAGAGATTTTTTTGAAGTTTTCTTCTTAGGCCGAGTCTTCATGTTTGGAATATAACGGTGTGGAGTTCACAGGAAGGAATATCAGCTCAACCCACGTGCATTCTGTCTCTTTGGTTGTTAGCTGGTTTGCTTTTCCCTTTGGTGGCCCCTTTCATCTTGACTCTCTGGACGTGTGTGCTGCTTTGTGGCTCTTGGCTCTCCTGTGGCAGCAATGGGGACTTCCTTTCCCCTCCCCTCTATTTTTTAGTCACCAAGAGGAAAGAACACAACTGTATCCCCTGCGATGACTCCTGGCTCAAGCCAATAAATCCCCCATCGGGATAAATAATTTTAAAATACTAATAAAATTTTAAAAAACTAATAATTTTAAAATACTTCTGGGAGCACTGGAAAGCGTGTTTCAGTAAATACACTCAGCGATGTCTGGATTCAAATCCCTTCCTTTCCTTCTTCAGCCAGATTGTTGGAGGAGGGTGGCTTCTTTTTCTCTGCCTGCTAGGTTTTCTATTCCTGCCAAGCAAAATGTGTGTTCTGGGCTTTAATGTGGAGGAAATTTGGTTAAGGAATAAGACAACTCTCAGGTTTCTGGAAAGATTCTATTTTAGTTTTAAATTGAGTACTACCAACCTCATTTGTCACCACTGAACAGATGGATAGCTCCTTAACATATTGGAATAGTGGCATGGGTGAGGGGCACATGATTCAGACTCTTGTTGCTTAAAGTGTGGTCCTTAGGCGGTATTTCCACCATCCCCCCTTAAGCAGGCTAGAAATAATCATGGCTGGTTATCTCTTTTGTGTGCGTGGTATTGGGGATGAAGCCAGGGCATTCTACCTCTGAGCTACACGCCGGACACTATTGTTTAGTCTTAGTTTTGAAACAGGTTCTCACTGAGTTGTAAAGGGCCTCACTAAGTAGCTGAAGCTGTCCATGTACTGCCATCCTCCTTGTCTCAGCCTCCCAAATGCTGGAATTATAAGCGTGTGCCACCACGCCTGGCGATATGGCTGATTATCTTATGGGAATCAGAATTTGATGTTTGATATGATTCTCAGGTTATTCATACACACATTAATACTTTCCAAATCCTGGTGCGGAGCAGAGCAGCAGTGATTCTCCAACTTGACAATGACATGTTTTAACAGTCTTGTTGAAGCACAGATTGTTAGACCCTACTCCTGAAATGTAGGGTCAGCTGGACTTGGGGCAGGGCCCAAGAATCTGCATTTCTAACAGCTTCCTTGGTGATTCTGGTGTTGCATGAAGGTCAGGAAGCACATATCAAGCCAAGTGTGATGGTGCACACCTGTAGTTCCAGCACCTGGGAAGCTGAGATAGGAGGACCACAGGCTGGAGGCCAGCCTCAGCAACTTAGCAAGACCCTCAGCAACTCACGTATACCCTGTTTCAAAATAAAAAAGAAAACAAGGTTGGAAGTATAGCTAGTTCAGAGGTAGAATACCCCTGGTTTCAATCCCTAGTGTACACACACACACACACACACACACACACACACATACACACCCTCTGCCACATCATTGCTGTGAATTCAAGCACACCCTTGCCTTTCCTCGTCCCTCTAAACTCTCTGTCCCTGTCCCCTTCAGCAGTTTCCTTTTCCAGCTCAGTTCCTACTGCCCCCAACCTTCCCAGTTAGACTGTAAATCCCCTCTGCATGGGCCTCTCTCTCTCTTTCCTCCCCACCCGTCATATTTAACCTACCACCAGGCCACTCACTGTACCTCTCAGGTGTCTTTCAAATCCTTCTTTTCCCCTCTACCCTGACCACCATCTCTGTGGTCTCAGCCTCCATCTGCTTCTGGAGGTGGCCTCAAAGTGACCTCTTGCTTTTGTCTGGACTCTTCCACTCTCAAGGCCGATTGACCTGTTCAGAATCTCCTTGGCCATTCCCCCCTCCCTTCATAGCTTCATAGCTTCAGCCTTCTTGGAGCTTCTCCATTGGGCTTAGTCTCCACAACTGAGCATGGCCCTGGAGGCATCCTGGGCAGGCCTTGCCCATGTTTCTAGTTGCCTTTCTGCTACCCTCCTACCACTTTGCACTCCAGTTACTTTGACCTACTTTAAGGTTGCCACGGGGCCTATGAGCTGAGGAGATTCTCTTCCCACCCTGACTTCACCTGCATAATACCTCAGCATCCTTCCATTTGCTCCACAAGCTTCCCTGGGAGGACTTCATGGTGGTGAGATTCATTGTTCTCAAAAAAAAAAAAAAAATATATATATATATATATATATATATATATATGTGTGTGTGTGTGTGTGTGTGTATGTGTGATTATACATGTATCATATATATGTATCATTCATCTATATATGTGTGTGATATATATGTATCAGATATGTATATGTATACATTCACTGTATGTGTGTGTGCATGTATGCATGTGTGTGTGGGTGTGTGTTCATACAGTGTATTGAACCCAGGGGCATTCTGCTTCCTAGCCACACCCAGACCTATTTTATTTTTTATTTTGAAACAGGGTCTCTCTTAGTTGCTAAAGGTCTTGCTAAGTTGCTGAGGATAGTCTTGAACCCATGAGCCTCTTGTCCAGCCTCCCATGTACTGGGATTCCAGGTGTGCACCACCAGGCCTGTCTAGACCCACCTTATTTTTCTCATAGTGCATTTTGCCCTTTGCAAGTATATGTTCAGAGGGTGGCAATTGGATTAGCATCTCTTCTCCTGGAATATAAGTTCCATGGAGCAGTAAACTGACTCATTCCTGTCAATCCCTGTATTTCCATGAACTGGGATCTAGAATTTACCCCATTCATATTTGTTAGCAAAGCCAGTGACCTTTGCAATTCTCTTCAGTGATGTGCACACCATCCACACCCAGGCAAACTGTCCACACCATTTAGAGAGTGTGGGGAATGCAAGTCTCCTAAAATACGATGCTAGAAAACCAGACTTCCCTCTAGACCTTTAACAATTGCCCTTTAAAGATCATCTTAAATATATAAGAATTTGGCTCTGGATATCTTCATAATTAGTAGCATGAATTGGCCCTCGAGGTCAGGAAGGCTTCTTTGCTCTGGCTTTAATTAGGACAAAGCGGAAGGAAGCCGTTTCTATGTAAATGAATCAATCCATCTATGCACACTTCTTCAGCCCTGATTATATTCGGGGCACCAGAGCAGAGCTCTGGGAAACAGAGATGAATGAGGTAGTGCTTGCCCTTGTGGGGGGAGGCAGATGGCAGGCACCTGGAGAGTTTAAGAGAGCCAGGCATGGCAGTGCATGCCTATAAACCCGACACTTGGGGGGCTGAGACAGGAGGATCGCAGGCTCAAGGACAGCCTTAGCAACTTTGGGAGAGCATCAGCAACTTACTAAGAGCCTGTTTTGAGATAAAAAATAAAAAGGGCTGGAGTGTAGTTTGGAGGTAGAATGTTCCTCAGTTCCACCCCCAGTATACACACACACACACACACACACACACACACACACACACACATACACACACACAAAGAGTTAAAATTCAATGACAGTAGGGACAGCAGCACCAAAAGTATGCTTTGAATTTAGCTGTCACTGTGGTGCTCCCCTCACTGTATGTTTTGAAAGCTCCTTCCTTTACAAAGACAAGAGCACATTCACAGAGCTCAAGATCTCACCCTGAGACATCTTCTACAATGTCTTCTGGGAAAGGGTGAGATGTTTGTGTTTCATTGAAAATGCTGACATCATTGTAAAAGAACCCAGACCAAGGAAGGGGATCTGGGGTAAAATAATTGCTAGCTCAGGTCAATTATCATTATTATTATTATTATTATTATTATTATTTGTGATGCTAAGGATTTAACTGAGAGGACTATACTCTACACCCAGGCCTTTTAAAAAAGTTTTGTTTGGAGGCAGGGTCTCTCTAGGTGGCTGAGACTGGCCTTGAATCTGCGATGCTCCTGTCTCAGCCTCCCAAACCCTGGAATTACAAATGTGCACCACCAAGTTTGGCCTGGGTCAAATCTTGACCCTGCCACTCCCTTTTCTTAACTTCCCTGATCCTCAGTTTTCTCATCTATGAAGTGAGCATAGTGATACCGCCTGCATTACCGAGGGGAGGAGTACCTGAAATGATCTACAGAGCGAACTTGCATAGTGCCTTTAATGGGGAAAGGCTGAATCTCTTGATGCAATGAGTATTAAGCCTGCAGATTAATGTGTACCAAAAACCCAGGTGGAATTTTTTATAATGAACCAAGACAATTGCCCAAACAGGCTATCAAAATGCTGTCAGGAGATGGGCATGTTGGCGCACGTTTGTAATCCCAGCATTTGGGAGGCTGAGACAGGAGGATCCCTGTTCGAGGATAGCCTCAGCTACTTAATGAGGCCCTTTGCAACTCAGTGATACTCTGTTTCAAAAATATAAACAATGAAAAAAATAGGGCTGGGGATATAGCTTGGAGGTAGAATTCCCCTGGGTTCCATCCCCAGTACTGCAAAAAAAAAAAAAAATGCTGTCAGGTATCTTCCCTGCCCTCAAAGGCAAGGAGGGCCAAAGATCTCTGAAAAGTAAAGGTCACTGACTGTGGCTTCACATGGAATCTTCTCAAGTGTGCACATCCATGCAGTTAGACAGTTTATGACTCCAAGTCCTTTACAGAATTTTCGGCAACCATTTTTTTTGGTAAGGCAGCGTGTTGTTATTTAAAATGATGGAGTTCAAACAATGTTTCTAGCACAATCAAGGAGTGCTCACTTTCAATTACTGAGCACGCAGTGCTGACTCCTGCTAGGAAGATAGACAGACCTGGTACTCACAGGCACGGCCTTGGGTCTTAGAGAAGTGGGGTTGCATCCTGACCCGGCACCTTGGGCACTGTGACCTTGGGCGGGCCCCCTGGCTGCTTAAGTCTGGGTTTTGTGGCCTATACCATGAGGTTAATGGTAATGCCTAGTCTGAGGGCTGTTCTGAAGAGTAAATGACATAAATACAAAAATGTCTGACAGTATGTCAACTAAATTGTTGGTTTCCTTCTCTTTCCATTAGCGCACACTTTTCCTGGGCAAAAGTCTTGTCAGTGCTTACCAGAAGTAATTAGAACACCAAGTTAAGGGAGTGTGTGCATGTGCTATTCTGCTCTTCTTTCCACTTGCCGATGGGTTCTTTCACCTGCCGAAGGAAGAGAAAGGCTTCTTCTGACTCCACTCTGAAGGTCATCATGTGTGTGTGTGTGTGTGTGTGTGTGTGTGTGTGTGTGTGTGTGTGCGTGTGTGTGTGAGGGTGAGAACCCTCACATTAGCAACTTCTCTGCAGGGTGCCCTCAGGGTGTCTTAGCAGCTGATAGGTGTTTGGAAAGAATTTATAGAATCAGGATCATGAATTGATTTCCTGAACAGAAAATAGCATCTTTTGATGACAGAGCATTAGAGAATGCCTCCCAAGTGAGAAGGTCACAAAGAGACTAGTATGGCTAGGGTGTTTGTAGCAGAGATGCTGCTGTGTTTTTCTTCCCCAGGCCCATGACTGTCAGTGCACATGTCCTCAGAAATTGGCATGGTTAGAGACTTCGGTGATCTTTTGTGTTTTTTTTTCTCTCTTTTGGTTTGAAAGTTAGAGGCCAGATCCAGAAAAGCAGACATCTTTTGAAAAAGAGCAGTCAAAAGCCCAGGCATGGCTCTCGCAGCCCCATGACTTGCAACTTCCCAGGGCCTGCGGCTTCATGAAGGACTCTTGGCCAAATCAGTTTTGAGGGCTCAAGATTTCATTGTAGCCGGGCGTGGTGGCGCACGCTTGTAATCCCCACGCTTGGGAGGCTGAGACAGGAGGATGGCACAGGTTTGAAGCCAGCCTCAGCTACGCAGTGAGGCTCTCAGCAACTTAGTGAGACCCTGTTTCCAAATAAAATAGATAAAAAGAAGGTCTGAGAGTATAGCCCAGAGGTAGAAAGCCTCTGGGTCCCACCCCCAGTACCACCAAAAAAAAAAAAAAAAAAAAAAAGATTTCATTGTATAAACTGTTCTGTTCTAAACTAAAGGTCCACTGTTTGGGGGGGGGGGACTTCCAACAATTTGTACAACTCAGGATATTTGGTTCAAGACCTGAATAAATGACTGGATTCATGTTCACTTTTGGTCTTGGGATCTTAAACAGGCTTTATTGACGGTCACCCACATCCCTTGGCTTCCACAGCCCCAGCGCACATCTGGACAGTGTCCTCCTCTAAGTATTCACAATTCTTCACCTGAGGGCTTTCTCTCAGCCTTCAAGCAGGGCACACTAGACAGTCTGGAAATTAATGCTGCAGGCAGCAATCTTCAGTCATTGAAGGATGGGAGTTAGAGCATCAGTACCCTAAGCCCTCACCTCTCAGGTCAAACAACTCTGAGCTGTGCTCTAAAACTATTTCCCCCAGACCCCTAAAATATTAATGGAAGCCAGGTGCAGTGGCTCATGCCTATAATTCTAGTACTTGAAAGGCTGAGACAGGAAGATCACAAGTTTAAGGACAGCCTCAGTGACTCAGTAACACCCTTTGTCAACTTAGTGAGACTCTCTTTCAAAATAAAAAAAGCTAACTGGATCTGAGGGTATAGCTCAAAGGTAGAATGCCCTTAATTTCAATCCCTAATACAAAAATAAATTGATGGGAACCTGTTTAATAATCTACCCTTTATGGCTTCCTTTCCCATCTCATTTTTGCACTCTCTCAGCATGCTTCCTGGAATCACCTCCCAAACATGCTCCTTTTGCTTAAATTTGCCTCAGGATATTTTTTTGGGGGGAGTCACCCTAAGAGAGCGTTTAAGTGTCTCTTAAAATGAAGAATGATGCCATTACCAAAGTACAATATAAAACCCGGATTACCAACCACAGTCCCACCATTGTCTCCAATTTTGGACAAAGATCTTCCCTCTTCTATAAAATGCAGCTCCTGGCTTCCTTCAAAGATCCAGAGTGTGATTGGTGGTCTGGACAGGGCAATAATTTGTTTCCTGGGATGAACTGAACATTCCTGGCCATCAGGCATGTCTGACTGTGTCTACTAAACCAGCTAGGAAGAGTCTCTCCTCATGATGTCCACAACCTAAAATACACCCCTGCACTGCTAAACACCTGCAGGAGGCCATAGCATCCCTGCTGAAGGACTGCATACACATCATCCCCCAAGCCAGTTCCAGTTTCGACATTCTAAGATTACCTTATCCACTGAGAGCCTCAGATGTGCAACAGCACCCACCAGGGTATATTTTAGTTTGGGGGACACTGTTGATTGGTGACCCTTGAGTAGATTCTGTAATGTCAGAAGTAATGACTGACCAGCAGCTAGCCATTGAAGAAGAGAACATTTAACTCAGTCCTTATTCTTCCCTGAAATCCTTGGCCACATTCCCCCCTGGATTCTTCTGGAAAAGCTATCCTACCTTTGTAGTTGATAATGAACTTTAAAAGATTGCATGAAGAATGAGCCGAAAAAATCGGCTCTTTCTTAGAGCAGACCGTCCTTGTGTGATGGTTTCTCTGGTTACCTTCTCCTTGTCAGAAACTCACACGTAATATATAGAAGGAAGAGAAAGGTCTGCAAGGGTTTACTCTGTCTTTGCCAGAGTCAGATTGGTTATTTATTCTTAAGCCCTTTATTGTTCTGCTTAGAAGGGTAATTTGGGGCCACCACCATTTTCCTTTTGTTTCTTTCAGAAAGGTGGAGGGGCTGATAATTTGTGTGTGAAGGGGAGGATACTGCAGATAAAATTCAGGGGAATTCTACCTCTGAGCTATACAAGAGCCTTATTTTATTTTTTATTTTAAAATGGGGTCTCACTCAGTTGCTGAGGGTCTTGCTAGTCGCTGAAATTGGCCTCAAGCCTGTGATCCTTCTGTCTCAACTAGTAGGATTAGAGGTGTGCACCACCACACCTGGGATTTGTTTCTTTTTCTTTAAGAAAATCTAAAAGTGTGTGTGTGTGTGTGTGTGTGTGTGTGTGTGTGTGTGTGTGTGTGAACCCAGCTTGGGGGAGAGATTGCTGTCATATATGTCAGACCACTAACTGCTTTCTGACAAAAAGGAAACTTTCCATAAATGTATATCGTATTGACTAATCACAAGTTCACTGAATGAAAACTTTGAGAATGTTTCTTTGCAAAGATTTATTTCCATTCTTAAGACATTTAAAGACTATGATATTGTGTTTCTTTGGTGTGTGGTGAGCTTAATTTTTCCAGGAAGGAAAGTTTGGGGAATTGTGATCTTGACTCTCCATAAAGTGATCAAACTATAGAGGCAAATTGAAATATGAGTCATAAATTTACTGAAAAACCAGCCAAAATTTGCCAGAATTTGAGAACAAAGAGGCTTGTCATGCCCAAGCACGACAAAGACCAATCCAGAAGAAGCAAAAGTGGGACATTTTTCTTTTCTAAATCAGGCATGCCTATGGCATCAACTTTGACATGGAGTTTCTGGTAGACATTTTATCTGTTCTATTGGGTTTTGACAGCAGCTAAGCCAGCTAGGCATAGTAGCACATGACTAAAATTCCAGTATTTGGGTGACTGAGACAAGAGAATTGCAGGTTTGAGGCTAGTCTCAGTAACTGAGTAAGGTTTTATTTCTAAATGAAAAATAAAATAGGGCTAAGGGTGTAGCCCAAAGGTAGAAAGCCCCTGGGATCAATCTTCAGTACAATACACCCCCCCAGAAAAAAAAGAAAAAAGGAAGAGATAAAGAAATAAAAAGAGGGAGAAACAAAGAAAGAAAGGGGAGCTAAACTGACTAGGTTAACTACTCTGTTGAAGGCACCACAAGGAGACAGGAGTTTTATAATTAAACTTGATTCCAGACATAATGAACGATGAATTAACTGTGATTATAGGTATAAACCAGAGCAAATATACACCTAGAAGACAGAATCTCTTTGCATGAGAAGCAAAAAGTAAAGTGAATTAGAAATCAATTATGTAGCTGAAGAATTTCTAGTGATATGCTTTCTGGAATGTCCCAGGCAGAGAGGAAGACAGTCATGCCTGGTGCTATCCTGATAGTGAGAGCAACTTCTCAATCATCAGTCCCCCTGAAGGTTAATTTCTTTTCTTTCCTTTCTTTTTTCTTTCTTTCTTTTTTTCTTTTTTTTTTTTTGAGGGGGTGATATTGGGGATTGAACCCAGGGGCATTCTACCTCTGAGATACATCCCCAGCCATTTTTATTTTTTGTTTTGAAATCAGATCTCCTTAGGTTGCCGAGAGTCTTGCTACATTCCTAAAGTTAGCCTCAAACCTGTGATCCTCCTGTTTCAGTCTCCAAAAATACCTGGATTACAGGCATGCGCCACCACACCCGGCCCGAAGGTCAATTTCTAAGGACACAGATGAACTTCAAAAATGACAGGATGCAGCCCCTTCCCACACACAGACACAAATGGAGGTGGTCTATTAGCTCAGCAGAGTAGCTAAGTAAACTAGGAAATGTGGCGTCTGGTCTGGTGGTGGCCAGAGTGCGTTGCACTGGGCGGCGTGGGGGTTAGACAAAGGTCAGAAAAGCCAAAGGGTTTGAAAGAGGCGGTTGTAGGGACTGTCCTGCTCAGCTCCCTGACCAGCCAGGCTGATGTCAGGGGGTTTATGCAGATTTGAGAGCCTTTGTCTGGGGGGATTGGAGTGATTCCTCAGAGACAATGCCCGACTGGAGGCTGGGGGCCCTGGACGCCAGAATTGAATTTGGGCAGTTGCTGAGCAGATGGGGATCAGAAGGGAAACAAAAGGGAAGCTGTTCCCAGCACATCCACAGGAAGGGAGAATTGCAGAGCCAGCCGCAGGGCAGCAGGGCTTCCTGTTCAGCACATTGGGGGACACCTCTGTTGCCTGTATCTCATAGGAGACAAGCGACCCTCAGGCTTAGACATTTCACAGATTGGAAAGAGAGGCAATGGTGGAGAAGGATCCAGACCATGAACAACTTCTTGAGCCCCAATTTCTGGAAGTTTGTGTCATTTCCTTATTTGCAGGCTGTCAAAGTTCCTGGCCTCATCTAGTCTGACACCCTCCTTTGAAGGTGTGGAATCTGAGACCTGTGAAAGAGAAATGCTCTACGCGGACTGTCAGTGTCTTAGGGTGGCTTTTTTTTTTTTGGTACTTGGGATTGATCCCATGAACATCCTACCTCCAAGCTACACCCCCAGTCCTTATTTATTTTTATTTTGAAACAGATCTCTTTGCTGAGTTGCTGAGACTGGCCTCAATCCCCTGATCCTCCTTTCTTAGCCTCCCAAGTACTAGGATTACTGACACAACCTCCACACACAGCTCCCCAGCTCTTTGTATTTTCTTTTGAAACAGGTCTTGCTAAGCTGTGGAGGGCCTCACTGAGTTGCTGAAGCTGGCCGTGAACCTATAATCCTCCTGACTCAGCCTCCCTAGTACTGAGATTACAAGTATGCATCCCCATACCCGGCTTCAGTTGCTTTTTACAAAGCAAGCATATGATGAAGAATAGAGGGTTTATCATTGTTCAGGAGGAAGCCTCAGCAAGTAATGCTCAGGGACTGGACAGGTGACAACAGGAACCAGAAGAAAGGCAACATAGTGTGTTAAGGAACAGGCTCCCAGCATGGGCAACTGAGTCAAAGTCCTGCCAGGGACATCTGAGAGGTTGGGGAAAGTTTGCTGCCCAGGGGAAGAGAGAAAGCTGGGTGTTAATTCAAATATTGCCCTTTGTTGGTTGAGAAATGTTAACTCCCCAGCACTTCTATGCCCAGAGAAAGGTCTCAGGCAGAGGCTCCCAGGTACATGGAGCAGGAAGCCCTGGAATTGGAAGGGATGCCACCAGCAAGATTTCAGGTCATGTTGTTTCCATTCCCCCTTAGTCACTGGGGAGGCTGACTGTTCTGAGGCCAGACAAGCATCTCTCGGGGTTCTCAACATCACACGGACAAGTCAAAAACACTTTGCTTGGCTCTGAGTTAGGGGCACACATTTCTCTTCTTCCTGGGAGTGTGTTAGATGCCCAGGTTGTATGTACAGTGACTGTCCTTCTACCCTGCTTACCCTTCTGGCCATTGCCCTTGTTTCCTTTCTTCCCTTCCAGCCAAGATTTTCAGCTTTTCATTTTATTTCTAGTAAAATCCACAGCTCCAGTGTCCCTCAGAGGCCTACATAACTGGCATGAGCCCTCTAGCCTGGGCCTCTCTGATCTGATCACAGCTGATCTATTTTCCCTCTTTTTCACTGCATCCCAACTGCCCCCTTACTGTCCCTTCAACATACCGTGTACACACAGGCATGTTTTAAGGCATTTGCCCTTGCTCTTCTCCCTTTCTAGAAGATTCTCCACAAATACAGAGTTCTGACTCTTTTCCTTAGGTCTTGCCTTATTTACCAGTGAGGGCTTCTCAAGCACCCCATTTAACACATCCTGTCCCCTTACTTTCTCAGCCCTCCTTCCCTGCTCAATGGTTCTCTGTAGTCCTTATGGGCCTGTGACACACCATGTAATTGGTTTGTTTATTTTTCTTTTTATTCCATTTTTTATCATTTAGTGGTGCATTGCAATTATACATCATAGTAAAATTCAACTGTTCAAAATACACATGCACATAGCTTTTTTGTGTATTTCCCTCCATATCCCACTCTAGTGAGGTCAGACAGTCTCAGAAAGTCAAGGTTTGTATGTTTTTTTCTCATTTGTAAAGGCTAGAGAAAAAACAAGAAATATAAAGGACTTTAAATAATGCAATGAGATATTGGTAGAGTAATTGTAGGGGTTAAGGGTAAGAGTTTAGGAGGGCAGATGAAGGACTGGGGAAGGAAGCATGGTTTGTTTAATTTTATACTGCCTATCCACTTGCCCACTCTAGAATAAAAGCTTTAAGAGCAGAGACTGTGTCTGTTTGGTTCACTGGTATATCCCCAGTGCCAAGAACTGTGTCTGACATGTAGTAGATGCTAAACAAAATTGTTGAATGAATTAATAAAATGGTTCTATGAAGATCATTGACAATTATACTATGTTTTCTCCTTTTCCTCCCTTCTCTAGTTCCTAGAATTGTGCCTGGAAGGCTAATGGAAACTTTCTTCTATAAAGTTCAAACCCTCCAGGGAGGTTTCTCCTTATTCAGTAGATAGAGGCTTTGGTGCCCAAATGTTCCTAGATCCCATATAATTTGCTCTCCTTACCTCCTGGATATGTAAAGGATTATACTTCTTATCTCTTCAAAGAGGTGAGGCCACATGACTAGTTCTGACCAATAGGCTTTCAGTATAAAAGAGCAAATATGAGTTTCAATGTGTTTTCATCATCTGCCTTAACAAACCCTGGAAATCTGGGGAAATGGCAGAGCCCCTATTAGCCTGGTTTGCAAGTAATCATGTGGTACAGAGCTCCCACTGTCCTGCTTTGGATAAATGGCATGAACAGAAAGTAAACTTTTATTTTGATTTGTTACTGCAGCAGGATTTAGCCTATACTAACTAATATAATTAAATATTAATGGTGTTGCCATGGGTAAGTGACTTTGGTATTTGAGAGGTTGGAATATTGGGCTGAGGGAGAAAGAAATTGATCAGACCATGATTATCAGGTCACTGATTTTAGAGGTGGTGAGTAGATGGCTGACAGAGAGCAGAAACAAGGAACTCTGCATCCTTGCTCTTGATAAATAGTCAATCCTCTGAATAACTCTGAAAAAGTAATTTCACCTCTCTGAAACCCAGATAAAGCAAAATCCAAGGCATTTCTCAAGAGGCCATAAATAATGAGCTTTATCACAATCATAAGCACACACACTGATTGAAAGTTTACTGTGTATCCCTTGGTGTCAGCCGGTCACTTGAATCAAGTTGTGTGACCTTATCCACAGTGCTATCATACGGTAGACACTGCTATTTTCCCTCATTTCACAGACGAGGAATTTGAGGCACAGAGAGGTTAAGCAGCTTGCCTGGAGTTAAAAAGCAGAGCTAAAATTCAAAACCAGACAGTCTGATTTCAGAGTCAGGTTGGAAGATAACTAGTTCTTGTCCCAGGATCTTCTAGGAGAAGTTCAAAATGCTTCTGTGGACATGTTGCTCCCTTTTTCCCCTTTGTAGGAGAGTTATTGGTATTTTAATTGGTATTTGTCTTCCGTTGTCCTCACGAAGTCAATGTGAAGATGAGCAGTTTAGTAACTTGGTGAAATACAAGTACTGTCCACTAGGCTGATCGAAGATTCCAATGAAATGTTGATAATAATGATCATGACTTTAAATTCATAGGTAACTTTTATCACATGTTAATAAAATAAAATGTAAGAGGCATGTAAGCCAAGAATGTAGGTGCTCTGTCTAGACCCCCAGTATTTTTTTTTAGGATTTCTGCCCAACTCTGGTTTTGAGGGGCTTTCAGTGATCAGACCTGCAGCTCATCTTCTGAGAGCTGTCTTTGGGCTATTGGACTCTCTTTGCCCATGGGCTGGAAGATCCTTAAATAGCTGGCTGTACATGTATGTGAATGTATGCACACATGCTCACGTGTGCATGCGTGAGTATGTGTGCGCACGCACATGTATACACACACACACACACACACACACACACACACACACACACAGAGCTTAGCCAAAGACCAGCTCCCTGACTTTAAATTGAGACAACTCTCAGATGCAGCTTATACTTCAGAGTTCCATGTGCAGTTGCATTCGAACTTTGCCCAAGACCCCAGGCTCTTTTGATCCTCTTCTGGGACCATCTCTTTCATAAATCTCTTAAATAAATATTCAGGGCAGGAGAAGAACCTCACTGACTGGGTGGGTGTGGTAGTACACACCTGTAATGCACGTTTTTGAGAAACTGAGACAGGAGGATCACAGGTTCAAGGCCAGCCTTGGAAACTTAGCAAGACCCTATTGCAAAATAAAAAATAAAATAAGCTGGGCATGGTGATATGCACTGTAATCCGAGTACTTAGGAGGCTGAGACAGGAGGTTTACAAGTTCAACGTCAGCTTCAGCAACTTATCAAGATTGTGTTTCAAAATAAAATATGGCTGCCGGGCGTGGTGGCGCACGCTTGTAATCCCCGCTCTTGGGAAACAGAGACAGGAGGATTGCACAGGTTCAAAGCCAGCCATGCTGGCTTAAGAGACCCTATTTCCAAATAAAAATATAAAATAGGTCTGGGAGTGTAGCCCGGAAGTAGAAGGGCTTCCAGGAACCCCAGTACCACCAAAAAAATAAAAAATAAAAATAAATAAAATATGACTGGGGGTATAGCACAGAGGTAGAATGACACTGGGTTCAACTCCTAGTGCCAGAAATAAATAAACAAATCTCTGTCTAGTAGCTTCTAAATCCTAGTTTCATAGGGAAAGGGTGAGAAGAAGAAACCCAGAAAAGCATGCATGTAGGGGCACCTAAATTTTTGATGGAGGCCAATGATGAGGGCTTGATCTCCTTGGTTTGGCCAGTCATCACCCACTAGTTTCCTGACATCCAGAACAGATCTTGGCCTGCTCCAAGTTGTCTGCCTCCTGACCTCTGCCAGCACTGCCATCCAAGCAACCAGAGCTGTTGGAAGCAGCCTGTGGAGACCCTGCAGGGCTCTGTGTACTTACACACTTGCCCCCCAGTCATGAGAAGCAGTTTTACATTAATGCCACCCGCCTGACCTGCTACGACAAATAGGCCCACTGGGGCAGCTTTGGCATCATTTCCTGGCTCTGGTGCTTGCTCCTTCCTGGCACTGGCCCATGCCAGCAGGAACAGGGATAGTGCCAAGCATTCCACAGTGGTTGTGCCAACTGGTTCCACTGCAGCAGTGGCCTGAGGATACTTGAACCTGCCTGGGTATCATTACGACTAATGCCAAAGACACTTGAATGAGGTTGGCCATTTCCTGACAGTTTCCTTTCTCCAAGTGGTTGTGAGTTGCTGGGTCAACTTCAGAAGCATTTCACATGCTTGAATCCAGTGAGGATAGAGCTGCTACAAGGGAACCTTTCCTCAAAAAAGTATTGACTCATGGCTTGGAGGTTGAGATGGGAAGACCACAGGTTTGAAGTCATCCTCAGAACATTAGTAAGACCCTCATCAACTTGGCAAGGTCCTGTTTCAAAATAAAAAATAGAAAAGGGTAGGGGTATATCTTGGAGGTAGAATGACCCTGGGTTCTATCCTCAGTACAATAAAAAAGATCCTGAATAGAGAGAGAGAGAGAGAGAGAGAGAGAGAGAGAGAGAGAGAGAGAGAGGAAAGAAGAAGAAGAAGAAGAAGAAGAAGAAGAAGAAGAAGAAGAAGAAGAAGAAGAAGAAGAAGAGGAGGAGGAGGAGGAGGAGTGAGGAGGAGGAGGAGGAGGAAGAGGAGGAGGAGGAGGAAGAGGAGGAGGAGGAGGGGGGAGGACGAGGAGGAAGAGGAGGAGGACGAGGAGGAGGATAGGAGAAGAACAAGCATGTCTAGTGTGCCTTGGCCAAATTACATGATCATTCTAAGCCTTAGTTTCTTTATCTATGAAATATTTATAGTAATCATATCTATCTTGTAGGGTTTTTGTGAGTTATAAGGGAGATATGAGTAATAACAATGTTTCTAGAACATTGTCTATATTCTATTAATGTATTATTATTATTATTATTATTATTGTTATTATTATTATACTCATCTGTGTTTGATCCTCTACAGAGCGTAAGGCAATGCTTCCCAAACTTTCACATGCATAAGGATCATCAAGAGGGTTGGTCAAAATGCAGATTTCTGAGCCCCACCTTCAGAGATTATGATTCAGGAATCTGCATTTATAACAAGCATCCTAGTGACACTGGTCCACAGGCCACACTTGTAATAGCCTTGGTATAAGTCCTGGACAACGGCATACTTATCTGCAATACCTACTTTGTTTCACTTGAAGGACAGATGTGATGCAGTTCATCTTAGCTGGGGCCACAAGCTCCACATAAATTTATGGCACTTTTACCAGCCTGCAACCCTTAGTCTATTCAGCTTCAGTATTTATGCTTTACATTGTCTTAAGCATCGATAAGACAAGAAAGTAGAAGCCAATGCCTAGGGAAACCAGCACAGCTAAGAAATGTTTAAGGCTTGCGGGTTGATCGCCCTGTTGAACCTGAACACTACTTAGAAGTCAGAGCATATTCTAGACACAGATTAGTGTGGGTTCCCCTTCCCCAGGAGGCAGCCGGAGCTGATGCAGGAGGAATGTGCTCATTGTCTGCTTCTCTTGCACAGAACAGAGCTCATGCAGAGAGGAAAATAAGGGTGCTTCAGAAATACTCTCTAGGCAGTGCTTGATTTTTTTTGTAGTTATGAGACATGAAATCAAATACCATTACTATCAAAATAAGGGCTTAGATTGCTCTCTGTGTCCTGTCAGAATTCCCTTCCATCGTCATATGTCAGTGCCTTTTCTTAGAGTTCAGGTTGTTGTTCCTTTTTTTGTGCCCTCCAATTTTTTCTTTTGACACCAGAGGCTCCTTCACTTAAAAGTACTTGGTTTTGCCAGGCATGTGGTGCATACCTGTAATCCCAGTATGTGGGAGGCTGAGACAGAAGGATCACAGTTTGCAGGAAAGTTCCTGGGTTTGGGTCTCTCTAGGGCCAAAATGTAATAGAGAGATAAAGCTGTAGGACCTCTAGAAGTCATGGTTTCATTTTCTATCATTTCTTTCTGCATTTTTCCTAATTGCTGACAATTAGGAAATGCCACTTTCATAACCAGAAATCTGCATAGACCTTGTAACAATAGCTAACCTTCCTTCATAGTGTTTTGTCTCAGCCAAGTAGACATGGTGGTAAGAACTTGCATGTTAAATAATGTTAAGTATAACATTATTTAATTCCTGCCACAAATTTAATAAGATCAGAATAATCGCTCCCCCTCCATTTTATAGAAGAAACTGAGACACAAAGAGGTATAGCAACTTGTTCAAGTTTGCAGAGCCAAGAGGCAACACAGATATGATTCTAATCTGACATTTTGGATTCCTTTTTTAACTGTTAAATCTTCACAACTATGCAAAAATAAGTATAAGCCAGGCAAAATTTCTGGAAGGAAATATATCAACATTTTGACAATGATTTTCTCGATGGTGAAGTGGTACAAATGTGTACATTTTTTTCCTTTTGATTTTATAATTACTTTCTCAGTAGCGATATATTACTTTTGCAATCAAAATACTTTATTAATTGAAAACATCACTTAGCTCAGCCTCTTTTCTCCAAGGTCAATGTCTAAAGTCATCCAGAGCAGATGATCTTTTGTTATTTTGCAAAGCTTCCCAGGGAAACAGACTCTGCAGGAGCTAGTCAATCTGGTTAATCATTCTGTATATTTACCTACAAGGAGCCCCCAAAGTGGCTGACTCCATTAGCTAGATGGAAGAACTCCTTGT
This sequence comes from Muscardinus avellanarius, assembly GCF_963383645.1. Classification (NCBI taxonomy): domain Eukaryota; kingdom Metazoa; phylum Chordata; class Mammalia; order Rodentia; family Gliridae; genus Muscardinus; species Muscardinus avellanarius. The sequence goes on from NC_137792.1 coordinate 11,384,033, forward strand.
GATCATGTGGTCTTCTTGCAAAACAGGGACCTTTGAACTATTTCTCTAGTTTAAATAAGCTTGTGCTGATCTTCCAAATTCCTGTTTAGCCACCTTCATGCCCCAAAGCTTGCCTTGGGGAGTTTGATGACTGGGGCTACAGATCACACTCTTTCCCTTGGAGTCTTTATTGACCAAGGGAGGATAATTTCTAGAGTAAGCAATTCCCAAATCTTGGCAGCTTATTATGATGGACATTTACTATATTTTCCATGAATGGTTCCATTTCAACATTTTCTATTTCAACATTTGTTGGAATTTCCTCTCCACCTTATGCTTCTGCCTCAGAAAGCCTATCTTCTAATTTTATATAGTCCAGAGAAGAGTCTCACTCATGGGAGATGTCTATGAGCTAGACTTGGAAGTAATGCATATCACAAAAGCACATTTCATTGGCCAGAACTCAATCATGTGGTCATTTCTAACTGCAAAGGAGACTGGGAAATGTAGTCCAGCTCTGTTTTGTGACCTGCAAAGGAAACAGGTCCTGCCTGGCAAGCACATAGTAGTCTCTACCACAGACACATTCACTTGTTCAATGAATTTTTTGAAGTATCGTTTGTGTGTCAAGCCCATAGGTGCAGTTTGTGTCCTGTTTGCTATAGGCAGGAACCATTTTGCCATTTTTCTAGGTCAAAGTCAAATTTGGAAGGGTCCTGCCTCAAGACTAAACAGAGGTTCCTGTGCTTGAATTCTTGACTTCTAACCTTTTGGGGAGAGAGCACAAGGTGCCTTTTTCCCTACAAACACAACAGTTACTATATACATCAGGGTTCAGCAGGGAGAAGAGCAGCATGCCAATTATCTTAACAGAAAGTTTAATAGAAGGTGCTGGTTAAAGGGCTATTAGACTGAAAAGGCAGAAAGTGGGGAAAAAAGGAGATGGGAATCACAGAAAGCAATGACCAACTTTAAGACTGAGGGAGAAAAGAGAGGATATTGGAGTTATAAAGATGTAGGGAGTTTTGATACCCTGCAGAGATGGGACCTGAACCCCCAGGAAGAAAGTGCTGTCTGGCTCCTGCTGATGTTTCAGAAATGGTATACTAAGAATGGATCTGGGATTGCCAAAAGAGGGCTGGCTAGATGTGGGGAACAACTGCCACTTCCAGAATGAAAGACTATTACTAAGGGAATGCTCATGGGAATAGGAAGGAGAGGGACACAAGCCTCTTCTGCCATCTTGCTAGTCTCTTTCTAGTAAGAAAGAGACTATCCCTCTACTGGCAAAACTGAACAAGATACAGCAGAAATGAAGTGTGTGCAGAGTCCAGGCTCTGGCATCATAGATCACAGAAAGAGTGGGTTTGGAACTGAGAGACAATAACTTAATAACTCGTACAAAGGCTTTTGTCTCAAGCTTATGTGGTATGACCACAGTTGAGTCATACCCCAAGGCTAGGGGTCATTCTAGGACTGCTGAGTATAATCCATTCATTTATTCATTGGTTCAGTTGGCACATTATTGGATGCCAGGCACATGTTTGCTTGCATGTGTGTATTGCTATGAATCAAGCAGTTCTTGCCTATGAGAAGTTCATAACATGTATGTGCACACACAACACACACTGCATACAAACAGAGTATAAATGAGAAAAGGAGCAGAAAAATATTAAAAGTTCTCTAGGCTTAGGTAGGCACAGTGACACATTCCTGTAATCCTGAACTTGGGAAGTTGAGACAGGATGATCACAGGTTTGAGGCCAGCCTCAGCAACTTAGTGAGACCTTGCGAAACTTAGCAGCACTCTGTCTCAAAATAAAAAATAAAAAGTGTTTGGGTGTAGCTCAGTAGTAAAGTGCCCCTGGATTCAGTGCCCAGTAATACACACACGCACGCACGCACGCACGCACACACACACGCACGCATGCATGCACACACACACATATGAACTTGAAGGCAGAGATTTTCTTCTTTTTGGCTGCCTCCTGTGTGGAAATGAGTTTAGCTCTCCTTGTTGGAGTAAATGAGAGGAAGAGAAAGTGGCATTGAGCATGTCCTCAGCCTGGCATGGAAATTATTGATTCTTCCGCTGTTGAATTTGCTCAGCCATATAGCAACCTTCTCAATTGAGGGCAAGTCAAGTGGACGTTGACCTTGACTGAACAGATTGAGGAAAGTATAAAATAAATGAAGGCAGTCAATGCACACCGGCCCCTGGGAGGCTGATTGTTGTCTCCCTGGGGTGTAGGGAGGCATCTGCTCCTTTGATTTGGACCATTTGGGCATGTGCTACAGAGCACTTAGGGTGAAATTGTAACATTGAGAAGATGGTACAGGTTCTATGATGCCATGGGAGTGGAGAGAAAAACCCTTACAAGTATGAATTGCACTTTCCTCTTTAGCATGGACAGTTTTCAACATGCGTGACTTCAGTTGGCATTAACTAAATACCTACTGCATGAGAATCACAAACAAGACAGAGCCTGGAGATCTGTCAGGGGCCTAACGTGAGTCATCCTGACGCCCTCCTTCTCACATAATGAGCATCATGTTGCAGAGGAAGCCTGCCAGTAGTTCCATGACTGAGGGAAGCTACGTAACCTCTGTGGGCTCCCGTTATCTCACCTGTAAAATGGGTGTTAGATTAGTGCAGGAAGCCAGCCGATATTTCATGAGGGTTCTTTCACTTTCTGCCAAATTCTGCTTGCTTCTAGACTACCATTAGAGTGACCTGTTTAACTTAGTATATATAAGATGGTCCGGATTTTATATGCAGAAGCTTCTCGAATTAAGATGGGCTTATAATCCAATAAACCCATGGTAAATTTACACTATCATAAGTTTAAAATGCATGTAGTGTATCTAGTCTGCCCAGCACCTTAATTTAGCTGTGGAGTTATTGGAGCATTCTCTTTATGATCAAGTGTGTAAGTGGGAGCTGCCCAGTATCTCAAGAGTGGATTATTCACATATCACTAGCCTGGGAAAAGGTCCAAACTCACCATTCAAAGTACACTTTCTACTGAAAGCATATCACTTTTCCACCATCATAAAGTTGAACAATTATTAAGTCAAACAATTGGGCACTGTCTGTAAGCTTGACTTGTCTCTTTAAATATATAACTAAGCCAGGTGTGGGTAGTGCATGTGTGTAGTCCTAGTATTTGGGAGGCTAAGACAGGAGGATCACAGGTTTGAGGCCAGCCGCATCAACTTAGTGAAACTCTTAGCAACCTAGTGAGAACCTGTCTCAAAAAATAAAAAATAAATAGGGTAAAGGGTTGGGGATGTAGCTCAGAGGTAGGATGTCTATGGGTTCAATGCACACACATACACACACATACTGTATGTATATATGTGTGTATATATACATAGACATAGACATATATATATATTCGCATGTCATGTTTTTTCTTTGTGGCATTGTGGCACTGAGCATTAAACCCAGGTGTGCTCTACCACTGAGCTCCATTTTTAACCCTTTTTAGTTTTCATTTTGAGGGCAGTGTTTGCTAAATTGCTGAGGCTGGCCTCACACTACTTCAGCCTTGCCAATAGTTGGGATTACAGGTGTGTGCCACTGTACTGGTCCAAGTATGATTCAATGTTTTCTGTTTCCTTTAAATTTTCTGTCTGAGTCAGGAAATATGAGGCCAAGCATTAAAGATGTTGGCCATGGGGACACAATGGGGCGTGTCTCTTATCTTTCACTGTAAGTTAGTGGCTCATAGCCACACATGTGTATTCTTTGTTATAATCCCACTGATTTCTGGGCAGACTATTTGGTCTGAGCCAACTCAGCCAGGGCTGGCGAGTGTAGGATGGCCTCATTTCCATGGCTGGGACCTGCGCTTGGCAGCTGTGTCAGCTGGTCACACTCTCCGCGCGGCCTCCCATCCTCCAGGAGCCTAGCCGGGGCTTGTCCACGCAGTGGCAGAAAGGCTCCCAGTGGCGTAAGAGGGCGGGCTCAGAAGCACAAGTATTTTTCCTATCTTTGCCTGATCAAGGCTTGCTGTTGTCTCATAATGTAGGAGCAGGAAATAGAGTTATCCCCTCCCTCACCAACATATAGGGGCCATGGTGGAAACCTCTAAAACATAAGGCAAGTTAATGAAAAGTAAATAGAGCAAATTTATGTAAACCAAGTTTTTTTTTTTTTTTCCATGCACGGGAACCTTCAGAACGAAGAGCCAAAGACCCAGGACAAACAATTCACTTTTATATGTAGACTCAATGAAGCATAGACAGCCATGTAGAAATATGATTGGACGACAAGGAGATCTAGAAGGTGTAACCATGTGGAGAAACCCAGCAAGGCCTATCTACTCAGATTTTTCTTAGCCCTTCTGCGCGATATTCTTTCTTCGAGGGAATGGGTCAGGACCTTTTCTGAGACAGGAGGGATGCTCATGATCTACTCTCGGTTGAGGAAGGTCAGAGAATTTTTTTAAGGCAGAAAAGGGAAGATTAGAGTGATACTTTTAGGCTTTATAGCTAGTTTTGTGAGAAATGATTCTGATTTATATAAACTCCCCGTGAGGGAGAGAAATTCTGGTTTCTAGGGCTTGCCTTGGGGGACAAACGGGGAGCAAGATGCAGGAGGGCTAGAAAAGATCAGTGAGAGACTTGCTCATGAGGCTCCATGAGGCTTCACGTGGGTGTATTTTTCTGAGCCCCAACAGACAAAAGCAAGTTGCCAAGGGGAGCCAGACTCGGCATTGTTGGGGATGACCCGAAGGCCATTTTGCACAGTTTCACAGGAAAGATTAGAGGCCAGAGGCCATTGTAGTTACTCAGTCACACATGGGGACCAGCTGGAAGGAGGCTAGCTATAAAGAAGAGTAAGAAGAGGTGAAGCTTAGTAAGGGGAACCAGGAAATCCCAAGGAAGACTAGATTGATGAATGAGATTTGATCCTGAGGCAGGTTGGGGTGCTGATTTGGTCTCTCCTCGGTGTCATCTGACAGGCTGCATGAAGTCATTCAGCAAACTTTTTTTCTTCGAGCTCCATCTGTTTGTGAGGTCTGCAGATCCACTGGGACAGAGGCTGGAGCAAGAGATAATAACAGAACAGAAATGGAAGAGCTCTTGACATGGAGATGACAGGAGAAAATATGAAGGAGAGATTGGAGACTGGTAAAAACTGAGACACACATGTATGCACACGTGTGTTTACCGCACACACGTGCATCCAACAGGTCCATATGTGTAGATACACAAATATGTATGTGTGGGCCCCCACCCACACATGCTCACACATGTCCACACTTGTATTCACACTTGTATTTACTTGCACATACTGCGCATGTGCACAAACTTCCAAACAACCTCAGAGGACCCACAGAAGCCTGCCCTGGGGGAATCTGTGAATTGCAGAATCAAAACCAGGCTGCAGAGAGAGAAGAGGGAAGAGGGCTGGGGCCAGGCCCTTGAGGAAATGCTTCCTCCTCCCCCCTGTATGGTTAATATTTAATCAAGATAACACCATGCTCCAAGGACAGCCTCAGCAAAATTGCAAGACTCTCAGCAACCTAATGAGACCCCGTTTAAAAAAAAATTACAAAATGGCTAGGGCTGTAGCTCAGATGTAGAATGCCCCCGGCTGGGTTCAATCCTCAGTACCAAAAAGGAACAAAAACGATACCACCATGCTCTAGCTCTGCATAATGATTTCTAAAGTCCAATTTTGTACATCATGCTTGTCATCCTTTTTTTTTTTTTAAACAGAGTTGACACATGTCTGTTTAAATTAATTCGCCCATCTCTGTTGATGCATTTGGGGAAACAAATTATCCTGCTGGGAACAGGGAAGAGAGTGGGGAGTGGAGAGGCTGGAAGAAAGCAAGGGGAGAGCTATTTAAAAGAGGTTTCGAGCCAGCGAGTGGGCCCCTCACTGAAAAAAAAGGAAGGGAGACAGTACATTAGCATCAGAAAAGTAGCCCACTTCAGTGATGGCCAGGCCAGTTCCTTTAGTGGCTGTGAATAACGGGCTCTTTTGGAAAATATAGAAGCCAGCAGGCACTGTCTGCACCTCTCTGGCGTCCACATTTTCCAAAAGTGGGGCTGAGTTTTCCCTTTATGTCCTACTTCAGTCCCGGAAGCCCATTGTTTCCCTCCCTCTTCATCCCAGGCACCCAGTCAGCGAAAATATGGGCCCCATCCCTCAGGCTGAAAAAAGCCAGAGGAGCTGGGCTGCCCCTCCCCATTGGCTCCTGGCCCCCCTAGTATTTATGTTTAGGGGCTCTCAGCTGACAGGAGTGTCACTTTCTATCCCAGCACTCAATGACATCACAGGGCTTTTCACAGAGGCAAGGGTGAGAACGCACAAGCTCTGCTCATGCTTGACAGAAGCAGGGGGGTGGAGGCAGCTGCTGCTATGGTCCCTTACGGAAACGAACACTGGTTTATTCTGCAGGATGAAGCTGGGATGGTTTTGGGCAGAGGTGGAAGAATGGTTGATGGTGCACACTTGTAATCCCGGTACTTGAGAAGCTGAGGTAGAAAGTTCTCGGGTTCGAGGCCAGCCTCAGCTACTTAGTGAGGCCCTCTGCAACTTAGTGAGACCCTATTTCCAAATAAAGACTAAAAATTAGGGCTGGGGTGTAGAAGGTCCCTAGATTCAATCTCCAGTACCACAAAAAAGAACAGTTGATACCTGTAACCAAGATAGTAGCTGGGAGATGTAAGGCCAGGGATGGCAGAGAGATTTACAAAGAAGGAGCCAGTGTGTTTGAAGCAGACCTCATTTGTGGTCTAGAGGAGGGGACTTGAACAGGCTCCTGGAAGGGGTATCTTTTAGAGACCACAAAGGATTTGGAAGAAAGATTGAATTCATTATTCCTAATGGAGAACTCAAGTTCAAATGCAGGGCATTTGGACTGCTAACTAGAGGGCTAGCTATGATTTTTTCCCTAAGAGGGTAAAAATAAATGTAAAAAAAAAAAAAAAAACAGGTAAGGTATTGATTTCTTGATACTGCAAGCACCAAAAGGCACAACTACTTTCTTGAGCTTTTATACCACATGTTACACCACACACACACACACACACACACACACACACACACACACACACAGCTAATTGGCTTTGCAAAGCAGAAAGGAATTAATTTTACTGACATTCTGAGCTTGTTCCTGACACACTTAACCCTTCATTTTTAAACATGTGTGTGATTGAGGATTGAACCCACTCAAACCCCTATTTTATTTGTTTTTATCTTGAAACAAGTTCTCTCTGCATTACTGACAATCTTGCTAAGTTGCTGAGGCTGGCCTCAAACCTGTGACCCTCCTGTCTCAGTCTCCCAAGTATTGGGATTACAGGTGTGTGCCAACAACCCCTAGCCTGACCACCCTATTTAAAATAGCCCCCTTCTAGGCTCTCAGCATCCTCCTTCCCTGCTTCATTCTTCTCCATAGTATTAATCACTGTCTACCAAACTACATATTTTACATATGTATTTTTATTATTATCTGAACTCCTCACAAGAATGTAGGGTCTGTGAAGGCAAGGATCTGTGTTTGCCTTCTTCAACACTGTATCTGCAGCAGCATGCAGAGCAGAGATTGCTAAGTGTACAGTAGGAGCTCGATCAATATTCCTAGAAATGGGCCCAGACGGGAGGATGCTTTGATGCATGACACCCGGTTTGTTACTCGCTTTCTGGTAGTTTGATTGAGGTACAGAAGCCGAGCTCTGTCCCAGCCTTGATGCCCAGAGGGAGCAGAATGGCTTGTCTCTGGAGACCAGCTCCTTCCCCGGCAGTCTGAATGGCCAAAAGCTGCCTTGATATCACTTCTTTCCACTGACCCACACTTGGAAAAAAGAGAATAGCCTGTTTGCATGACATTTGTTAGAACCCCTTGGCCTAGCAATGCCTGAATGTGCAGCTTCACTATGGCGGGGTACATGTGGGGGGAGGGGGGAGAGGCTTCATGGATAAAAACGCCTACCCATAAATGATGTCACACAACAGATACATAAATGCAAGTCATCCAGTGGAGTGGGGTGGCCTCTCAGTGTGCCTTCTTGATGTACCCCTCTATTCCCTGTGCCCTTCACTTGCCCTTCCTGTACTCTCCCGCCTCTGCCCAGCCTGTACCCCTCCACAGATGTTCCCTGCAGTAGGCAGAGCCTGATGCACTGCAGCTGTGGGAGGAGGAGACCCTTATAATCACTGTAGCCATTCAATGCGGGGTGCTCCTAACAGCTGCCAGCACAGATCGTATGACGTTTTCCATTATAGTATTCAGATACTATTTATAGAGTATCTGCTATGTGCTGGGTGTTTTACATATATCTTTAATCTTTACAAAAATCCTGCCAGGAAAGCATTATTATTCCTCCTTGAAGAGAGGAAACTGAGGCTCAGAGAGGTTGTAGAGCTGGCCCAGAACCAAAGTCGCCATGCAACTGGGTATTCCCAAGCTCTGGCTAAAAAGATCATGTACTATGCCAACCTCCATGGATCTCTGGGGGAGAAATGCAAGATTTTCATTGCACAAGTCCAAAGGCATCATGCATGGAGCCTCCTGGACTATGGTATGGGAAGAGTATTTGCCTTAAGGAGACCAGTTGTATACGTTGGGAATGAATTCTACGGCAAGGAATGAAAAATCTAAATATGGGGGGAATAGGCGGGGATTCAACAGCATGTGAGCAAAAGGTCTGGAAATGGGTGGCTGCCAGGATTTGTTCAGTAGCTCAACGGCACGGAGTTCAGTGGGTCAGAAATTCTCTTGGCTTTTCCTTGTGACAAAATGGATCCTACCACTCAAAGCATCACATTTGTGTTCCATGGAGGAAGAAGGTGGAAAGGGTGTCATCGCTCATATACCTTCCTTTTTCCCTAAGAAGGCTGACCTTCCCCAGAACTCCACCTGAGATGTTTTAAGTATTAAGGCTTTAACATGGGAGGCAACTAGGGAGAGGGGGCAACAGTGCCTGCCACACAGATATTGGTGACATCCTAACCAGGCACATTTTTAACAGACTCCCATGGCCAGCAGCGTCCTGTTCTTTTTTTGGCCATGTCAAGTCAATAGCACTCATTTTTCTTCTTGGAATGAAGAACAAAAGAGGGATCCAAAAGCAGATCAGTGCTCTTCTATAGTTTGTGATCTCCCTGCAATGGTCATTCTATTTCCCTTGTACTCAATCCAGAATCTCAGGGCCAAGCCCAAACTCACCCTATTGGGATCTACATTTTAACTCAATCCCCAGGTGATCTGTACGCACATGTATGTTTGAGAAACGCTGCTTATAGAACCTAGACTGGGGATATAGGTCTTTCTCCATGACTTCCACCAAAGTTCTCAGGGCTTCTAGCTCTAGGTAACCAACTCATCCTGGTTTCCCCCCCAAGACTGTCCCAGAATTAGCACCCATGACCCAATGCTTGGGAAAACCCCAATCCTGAGCAGACTACCCAATTATCTTATCTCTGGTGTCCTGGCCTACCTCCAAAACAAAGGCAGAACCTATAACCAAGAGGTAGGAATCCCAGAAGACATCCTCTAAGGAGTTGGGAAAGATAGATAGGAAGTCTTACCTCTGGGGTTATGGGATTAAATGAGGCTTAAACCAGAACTCCGCAAAATAATGACTAGCCCCACCCCTGGTGCGAAGTGCAGAAAGCAGGTGAGGAAATGGTCGAGAGCCCTGTGGGCTTGCCATCCAGGTGGTTCTGAGGTATCATTACGGGACTTAATAATACATTTACAGCCAGCATGAATGAACTTTGGATTAAGATCTCAATAACAAAGCAAATTAACTCTTTCCTCACTTTTTTTTTCTTCCATTCCTTCATGTTGCTTTTTTCTCTCTGCCAAGAAAATAGAAGAGAAAGGCCCAAATCCGACACAGGAAGCACTTGTCATGAGTAGCACAGATGACTCAGAGTTATATTTTCGCCCTGCCAGCCAAAAACAACAGGAATGAGCCAGAGCGATCTGATTTATTAGTGAAAACAACAAGAAGAAACTTTTCCTGACCTTGAACCTCCTCCCAGACTCCCCTTTGTGCCTCCCAGTCTTATTCTTCTTCGTGCCCTGGGCATACCATGTGGCAGCACAGAAACCACTGTTTGGAGGGGATGGAAGACAACTGATTTCTTGGTTCTCACGCTCCAATAACAAATATTTGCTGTGGGCCCCCTGGAAGGGGAAAGAGGAGCTAGAACCTGGCTACTGAAGCCTGGGTGTCTGGGAGCCACATGTCAGGTACCATGGTGCAACCCACCAGCATTTCTGTATGCTGCTTCTGGAGAGGGAGCAAAAAGTTTGAGAGCACCCATAACAAATTCCTTAAGAATTTTGATATGGACTTTAGTTTGGGCAGTGTGGTTGTGAATTTGGTGGCTGAAACTAAGGAGAGAGAATGCCTTTTCCCCAGGTCTTTAAAATAGCTTTCTGCAGCCCTGTGTGTCCATCTTGATCTCTTTAATCACTATGCTATGACAAGAAATGTTGCACTGGGTGTGGTGGCACATGCTTGTAATCCCAGTGCTTGGGAGGCTGAGACAGGAGGATTGCACGGGTTCAAAGCCAGCCGCAGCTACTTAGTGAGGCTCTCAGCAACTTAGGGAGACCCTGTTTCCAAATAAAGTATAAAAAATAGGGCTGAGGGTGTAGTCTGGAGGTAGAAAGCCCCTGAGTTCCACCCCCAGTAACACACACACACACACACACACACACACACACACACACACACACAGAAATGTTATGCATTCAGGGAAATGGCCCACCCAGGGGCCTTGCTAGAGAAGTTATTAAGCTGCTTCAGACCCTTACACTATCCTTTAGGAAAGCTGGGGGCATCAGGGTAGGATTCTTCATCTTCAGCTTCTGTTATTGAGTTTATTCAGTGCTTTTCCTCAAAACACTTGCAGAGACCTATAAATATATATCTACATACATAATATATATGCATAATACATAATACATACATACATACATACATACATACTTTTTCTGGTACTAGGGATTGAACCCAGGAGCATTTTATCTCCAAGCTACACTGCCAGCCTTATTTTTTATTCTTTATTTTGAAACAAGGTCTCACCAAGTTGCAGAGGGCCTCACTGAGTAGCTGGGGCTGGCCAGGAACCTGTGATCCTCTTTTCCCAGCTTCCCAAGTACTGAGATTACAAGTGTGAGCCACCATGTCCGGCTGTGTGTGTGTGTGTGTGTGTGTGTGTGTGTGTGTACTGTAATATAGTATATATGGTATAAAAGTATATATAGTTTAAAAGTCTATATACATATATAGACTTTTATTGGTGCATTTTAGTTATATGTCATAGTGAGTTTCAAAGGGATACAAACATATATATAATCCGGCACTTAGTGTGATTTCATCCACATCTCACCCAGCTCGGTTAGTGAGATCGGTAGTGATACCTCCATACATGGACGGAGCGTTATTTGAACTGTTTCCTTCCTAAATCCTCCTTGTTCCCCTTCCAGTCCTCTTCCGCTCTTTTATCTATCCCTCTCTTCATTTTTCTAAAGTCCCTTTTGTTTCCTCTTTTCTCTTTGGCCTCCATAGACAAGAGGAAAACAAATGACTCTTAACTTTCTGCAACTGGCTGATCTCCCTTTGCACACTATCCCCTCGGCACACTATTCTCTAGCTCCATCTGCTTTCATATTCCATGAACAGGCTTTAGGTGGAGAGAGACACAGCTTGTGAGGATGGCCAGGCAGAGATGGCAAGTAAGAAGAGGACCTGGCCAGTCTCACCTGTGGCCTGAGGAAGCTCTCTGGGTCGGCCATATTTAAGGAAACTGTTTCAACATTGTTTAGGTTTATGACATATAATGAAAAAACATGTTGTACAGATCAAGGAACTGTTGCTTGCTGACCCGTACAGCTGTCTGTGATCCAGATCAAATGTTCTTCATTGTTTTTGTATCTAAGAGTTGGAAGCCCAGCTGGAAGATGTGTGTTTATACTTGTGGTACTATAAGAAATGGCTCCTTTTGAAGGGACAGTGGTCATGTTTGCAATCGCTGGGGCTGTCAATCTTCTTAGAGTCAGACTTCCTCTAGGGGAGCCCATCATGTTATTACTTGAGGGGGCTGCAAGACGGGTGTTTGGGAAGAGTCCATAGGTCTGGAGTGGGATCCAAGAATTGCCATTTCTGATAAGCTCACAAATGATTCTGCTGCTGCAGAGACCCACACTCTGAGTAACTGTGGTCAAAAAAGAGATACCAGGTGCTATTACCCTCATCTTGCCCTCCCTTTTTTGTGGTACTGAGGATTGAACCCCAAGACTTTCTACCTCTGAGCTACATCCCCAGCCCTATTTCATTATTTTTGGAACATAATCTTGCTAAGTTGCTGAGTCTGGCCTCAAACCCATGATGCTCCTGTCTCAGTCTCCCAAGGACTGGAATTACAGATATGTGCCATTATACCTTGATTCTTGTTCCCCCAACATAGATTAAATATGTATTTTAGAATAAGAGTAACTCGGTGTGATCTGTACCTTTATTTTTGAGCCCAGCTCTTAATTTCCACTCCTCCAGTTCTGATTCATGGGAATAGTTAAGATATCATCTCAGAGTGAAGCATGGATCTTAGGTGCTCAGGGATTAGCCTGTCTGCTCCTATATCCCCTCTTCCACTCCCACAGGGGATTTTAGGGGCCTGGGAGTCCCCACTGGCACCACAGTAGCTGGCTGGCAGCTTGTATCTGTAGTTATACCCTTCAAAGGTCTCTGGAGGAGCAGGAACAAAGCAGAGGAGAAAATTACATTTGAAATCATTTATTTTCGCATGCAGGGGAGAAATCACATTTGGTCTAGATTCATGTAAAGAAAACAGAGATTAGATTTTTAGAAATGTGTTGCTGGCAAGAGAGAAGAGCAGAAGGGTTTGGATAAAACACATATTCTGTTGAACCTGGCCTTCAATCCCAGACTGCATTCAAAGGGGTTTTGAGTTTGCCCATGGAAGAGAATCAAGTCTGGATTTTACTTTTCAGTTTTTTTCTTTCTTCTGAAATCCTTCTTAGGTTGGGACTTGGGGGAATGAAAGAAACATCTGGACTATAGGAAAAGTCATTCGTAGAATTGTGAGCTTTTTCTGTCTGATCTGTAGCAGGCTGATTTGCTGATCAAGAAGTTTTATCTAGGGTGAAAGAAGATTTTCTCTTGGGATTTATGGCCAAAGCCTGGAGAACCAGGGGGCTAGGGGAAGACAATGATAGAAAATGGGAACAAGAAACCCTTGCATGGAGTAAAGGCCAGATCTCCCTCTTGGAGAGTGTGGAGGTCTCGTCTCCATTCCATTATCTGAGAAGAGGAAGAGGATTCATGTAAGTATTGTTTGTATTAAAATGGAAACTCCTCCCCTATATGGCCTTGGGTGGGGGAAAGCAACAATGAGCCCCATTTCTTGAATTCCTACCCCTTTATTTCTCAAGGCAGTGGATAGACTGTCTTCAAGGTCTACACTCATGCAGGTGTGCACATACACATACATGTTGTGCCTTCCCAAGGCACTCATTTGGCTTGGCGTGGTTGCTAGATTGGGGCTTGGAGAGATGCCCACTGCTTGTTTCTACTTTTAAAAAATAAATAAATGACCTGAGCTCTTGGGTAAACCTTTGATGAGAAATAGGAGCCACTGAAGCAGTCAGGGAAGATACCCTTTCCCTGGGAGCAGACAACACGATGTTAATCTCCCAAAATAAGACAATAAATCATTGAAAGGTCTTAAGGGGTTGAGAGGGAAGATTAGGGAATTGGGGCACATTTGTCTAATCTTAGAAAATGATATGAGGGATCCAAATGTGTATCTTGGTCAAAAATGGATTCTTAGTCCATATGAACCAGGGTTGGGGGTTCCTGGCTTTCATCCTCCCTGATCTTTGTCCTTTAAAACTTTTCCTTTAATATATATGTTTGTGTGCATAATGTAAAAGAAGTAAAACCATGCTCCTGCTCCAAAATGGTAGACTAGATAAATGGATTGGGAATGATCATTTTAATTTGGTTTTCTCTGAAGCAAACCCTAAAACCAAGGCTCAAGTGCAGGTGGTTTGAAAAGGGAAAGAAACACTGGTAGGAAGGGTAGAGAAAGAAATGTAAATGGAGACAAGAAAGTGTTATTATGTGAATCGCCACCATGAGCAACTGGAGCTGAATCCCAAGACAGAGTCTGGAGACTGTATAGCACTTGAGATGATTTTACCCAAGGGGTGAGGGAGGTGGGGCGTTGGTACTCCAACTCCCAGGAGTCTTTTGTTGAGTGATGCTCATGGGGATTGCTAGTACGATAGCATTTCTGGTCAAAACTGAGGGCAAAGTGGTGTTCCTCAGTTATGGTAGAGGGAACTCAGGCACAAAGATGTGGCCTTTGGAAGTCAGGCACAGTGACTGAAGTTAGAGGTAAAAGGTCTATTGGGAAGAAACCAATGGTGGGTGCCACAAACACATCGCAGTGTGTATACAGATTGCAAGGAATGGTGACTTTCTCACAGTTATTCCCTCTCTAAATATTTTAATCATTTAATAAGATAGAATATATTTAGAATAATAAATATTTTAAATGAGCTTTATAAAAACGAGAGGATAGTTGAGCATGGTGGAGTATGCCTATAATCTTAGTACTTTGTAGGACTGCAGATTTGAGGCCAGCCTCTGCAACTTAGCAAGACCCTGTTTCAAAATAAAAATAAAAATGGCTGGAGGTATATCTCAGAGGCAGAACATCCCTGAGTTCACTCTCAAATACCCCCCAAAGACAAAACAAAACCAGAGAATAGTGGTGTAGGATGGATATTATATGCATCTGTCAAAACTGGTCATGCTTAAAATCTGCATTTTACTGAATGTCTATTACCTAAACTTACAAAGAAACAGGTATTAAATTCCAGACTCTAGTAGTTTTCAGGCGAATCCGAAATTCTTGCATATTTGGGATAAACTTGGCTCAGTCTTTAAAATTCTGCCTGGGCAGCAGCCCAACGATTCAGACTTTTCCCCAGAACTGCAGTCAGAAAGTGTTGACACTGAGTGTTGGCAAATAGATCCAGCGTAGTCTAAGTAGTGACTCCCCAACAAGAAAGCAGAGCCCCTTGGCTGCTTCTGGGCTGTGGTTTGTACTCAAGCTGTCTTGGCTAGGTTCTCCTTGTGTCTGTAACATGCATCATGTCAGAGAAACAGCTAGGGATAGGACAAACATCTGCAATGCAGAAGAAACTAACAGAGAAAGAGTTTGACTTTATGAATTTAGTATCTTTGGTCAAACTAGCCAAGTCCACTTGCTACCACTGAACAGGGAAATTAGGACAAGGTATTATCTTTGGGTTGGAGTTAGGTTAAGATAACCTTAATGTCTGGCATATGGTGGGCATTTAATAAATGTAGGATGGACTGAGCAAATATCCTCCAACTCACTGAGGTCTCAGTGGAGAAAAGAGAGGAATGACACAGGGACAAGGTGGATGTCACTGGGCCCTTCTGTTCCTTCTTGAATGCCCCAGATCTGGAGCCAATGGGATAGACCCTTGAGGCAGATGGGATTTCTAATGACTCAGTTAATTGACTTGATGCTAGTGGGGAGGGAACCAGAGGCTGAAAAACATGAAAGGCATTGAAGAGAAACAGCCTTAATGTCCTTGCAGTACTGTTCAGATTTGGGAAGGTTGTTTTTTTTTTCCAGGAACCTTATATCTTAGCCACAAAAGCCTCACAGGGTCGATTGGTCATGCAAGGAGATTTTTGTTATTCTCTGAGATCTGTGTGTGATGAGAGGTTGAATGGGAAGCCAAACAGGAAGGGCTGTGTGTGGTTTCTGTGGGTGGCAAGTGTGTGCGATGGAAGAAAAGGAAAGGTACACACAGGGTGGGTATGGTGGTGTGTAGGTGTGAGTCACATTTCCAGGTAGGAGGTATGCTTATTCTATAAAGTTTGGCATGGATGTATGTTTTTTCAATGGGTTTTGTTCTTCCAGACTTAGTGACTTCTTACAGTTTTCCTGAGACTAATCAAATAGGTATATTACCCTGGCCATTTAGAGATATAGCCATGCATACACACACACACACACACACACACACACACACACACACACATATGTATCAGTGGCGGGGGCATTCTACCTCTGAGCTATAAACTATACACCTACCCCTTTTTATTTTTTATTTTTGAAACAGGGCCTCACTAAGTTGCTGAGGCTGGCCTCCAACCTGTGATCCTCCTGTTTCAGCTTCCCAAGTCCTGGGATTACAGGCATGTGCCACCACACCTGGCTCCATATGTATTATTCATGTGAAATTTAAAGAATCAGAAAACAGAGAAGTACAATGCCATTGCAAATATGTAAATGGTAGAATTTTGGAAGCAGACAGAGCCTTAAAAAGTAATAATGCTTGTTTTCTGCTCAAGTTGGAACAGTGGAGGTTTGGATGTAGACTGACCTCTTGCCCACCTGTACCAAGATTCTCAACCTTGGCACTCATGACATTTAGGGCCAGATTATTCTTTGTGACAAAGACTTTCCTGTGCATTGTAGGATGTTTGGCAGTGTCTAAACTCTACCCATTAGATGCCAATTGTACCTCCCCCTAGTTATAATAATCGGAAGAGTTTCCAGATATCACCAAGCATCCCCTGAGGACATGATAACCTGTGATTGAGAACCACCGGTCTAGATAGAGGTACGGTAGGTTCTAGAACCCAGGACTTGCCACATTGTCCTATGCAATTTGATGGTTTCGTGTGATGATCCTTACATGGCTACATAATTGTGTCCAAAAGTTTAAATGTGTATGGTGTACATAGTAGAACCAGTAATGTTCAAGAAACCAGTGAGGACACTTATCTTCCCAGAATATTCTTTTGTCTAACAGCTCTGAATCAGAGGGTTTTTTTCATCATGTGTTAGAGTGGAACATATGAAACTGCCTTTTACTGTGGTCCAAATGGTGGACTATCAGTGATTTCATAGACTTACCCAAACATACAGACTTTAAGACATATGTCCTGAGCACCTTCCAACACTCACCAGATTCTTGAATGTGGAAATGTTTCTTTAGGCTCATGACTCCTCTCAGTCACATTTCTAAGGCAAATCCAATGTTTTCCATGGAGAGCATCATACCACAAGCTAACCACATTGCAAAATTCCCCTTCAGATTTCTTTCTCATCCTGTGGGAAATTAAATGCAGCCACAAACTCTTTGCAGAAACTCCCATTAAGAGGTGGAGTCTGTTTCTTCAGCCCATTGACTCTAGGCTGACCTGTGGCTCCCTTTGAACAAAAGAGTGTGGCTGAAATAACATTGTTTGAGTTTCCAAACCTGCACCTTTAATAGGATTTGCAGTACATGCTTTGTCCTTCTTGGCCACTATCCCAAGCCTGCCGTATAAGGAAACTTGTATAGCTTACTGCAGTATAAGCAGTCATGTGAAGAACCATGCCACCCAACTAATAGTTAGAACCACCAAGTAGGCAGGTAAGTAGGGCCATCTCGACCCTTCTGGTCTGCTGACCCTTCAGCTACATCCAGTCAAATGAGTGAGTTTAGCTAAAACAATAAGGAGCTGCCCCAAAATTATACAATGCTGAGAAATAATAAGGTGATTTGTTATGCAGCAGTAGGTAACTGATACACACTTGATGATAGCTTTACAGCCTTTTCCACTTTAGTATAACATGACGTCAAAAAGAGAACATTGAAGCCGTGCTCCCCTGACCTGATGGTCGTGGGCTAGCATCGTAAATAGCCCAGTCACATGCACTCATACCAGCCTTGCAGTGAATGCTATATTCAAGCATAGTCATCAGGAAAACTCATTTCTACATTTGGAGGACATGAAAAAGGGTAGAAAACTTAATAGTAAAAGCTATAAAAAGCAAGTTGGTTGTTCCACATAATTATCACCTATTTAGCACCCATTTGTAGTAGATGTCCGTATGTTCTCCTCATGTATATACATTGTATGCAAACATCACACATACAAATCTGTTGCCTGTTTGGTTTAGCCATGACATAACTCCTAGGCATGGTTATGTGATTAAAATTGTGTTAAGCCAATGTTTCCGACAGTTGTGGTTTAGAAGAGAATATTTAAAACCAGGAATCTCCTCACAAATGGTGGTCATTAATTGACATTTAATCTTAATGCTTTCATTGAACATCTCTTGATCTACATCTGATGTTTTCAGAAGATCTTTTTACTGTATAAGGAAGATGTATTTCACATTTTCTCTGGCATTAGGACTTATGATTGTTTTGTGAGTTGTTTCTTTTGTGTGTGTAGTGCTGGGGATTGAACCTAAGGTGTACCTCTGAGCTACACCCCCCAGACTGATTTTCTCAATATCTCTCTCTTCTTTTTTCCCTGAAACAAGATGTTGCTGAGACTAGCCTTGAAACTATGATATTGTCTCTGCCTCCCAAGTACTGGGATTATAGGTGGCTGCCACCACAGCAGGTGTTAGAGTAGTTTCCTTAATGTCACACACACTGGCCCCTACTGAACTTTACCTACACGAGAAGAGGAATTCTGTCTCTTCTCGTGGCATCCTCAGCATATAATACAAAGCTTGGTTCCTTGTTGTTCCTCAATACTTTCTTGATGACTGGGTGAATGAGTAAATGAATGAACTATGAAAACAGAGAGCTGAAAGAGACATTGGATTCATTGTCATCTATCTCCTGCTTGGCTTGATGAGTGAATCCAGGGGCATTCTACCTCCAAGGTATATCTTCAGCCCTTTTTATTCTTCATTTTGAAAGAAGGTTTCACTAAATTGCTGAAGGTTTTTCTTTAATGTTGATGTTGGCCTTGAGTCTACAGTCCTTCTGTCTCAGCCTCCCCAAGTACTGAAATTACAGGCCACCATACCAGGCTCACATTCAATTTTTTTATTCAGGGACATTTTTCTTTCAAAAGCCATTGGTCACACCTGATTTTCTGGTGTGTGTAACTTGTGATTGTGGGAGAGGACACATCAAGGATCTCTTCTTTGGCTCGCTTGGATACACCACGGGCATTCTTAACATTGGGCTGCCCTCAGGTCATTGAGGGCAGGCTGCTGCCAACCATGCTTGACCCTACAGCTCACGGAGGGACTGCCAGACCCAACCTGGTACTAAGCAGGCACCAGCTGGCCCTCTCAGAGTTACATTATTATTGTTATTTATCTGCCTGTCAAAGCAAAGCTCTTTTCTGTGCTCTAGAATGTGAGAGCAAAATGGCCTTCTCCCAAACAAAGCTAAGAATAGTTCTCATCTTGATTCTGTTTAACACTGAACCGAAGATTTGGCCTCTAGGGTGAGGCTCATAGTTAATTCACTTATTTTAAAAATAATTACTGAAACTCTACAAGATTGAGTCCCAAATGGGACCCAAAGTGGTCTGATTCTGTGTGTCTGAGAAACCACTTGTGTGCCAGGTGCTCGAAAGAAGGCGAATACAGTAACTGTGCCTGAAGCCTTGGGCAGAAGGAGACGCTAGAATGAAATTGCTCTGCCATCGTTCTGGTTAGGCCTAGCTGTGCCCAGCCCCCTGCCACATGCTCACTCCCTTCTCTGAGATGACCTAAATGAGAAAGACAGTTCTTTTCCTTCCCCATCGCCTCAGTCCTCCATGCAGACTGCATCCCTAGCAGACTGTGCTGGGGTTATGTGTCGTCTCATCCACTTGAGAATGATCTATAGCTTCGAAGGAAAAAAATAAATAAACAAGCAACATCAACCCCTGCCCTTTGTCTAGGAGGAAACGGATGGCTCCCTGGGATTCAGCTCCCCTGCACACATTATCCATGCCCTAAGCCCTCTGGAAAGAACAGCCAATGAAGGAAAGAAGCTCTTCATAGGTGTGTGTGTGTAGGGGGGTATATTGGAAGGAAAAGAATGAGATAAGGAAAGGAAGAGAGAGAGGGAAAGACTGAGAGAAAAAGACTGGGAGAGAGAAGGAAAGAGAGGGGAGGCAGGATGGAGAGAAAGGGAGGAAGAAAAATGGATGGAGGTGCTGGTGTGGTGGTGCTCACCTTTAATCCCAGTACTTGGGAGGCTGAGACAGAAAGATTGCAGGTTTAAGGCCAGACTCGGCAATGTAGTGAGGTCCACAGCAACTTAGTGAGACCCTGTTTCAAAAATAAATTAATAATAAAGCGAGGCTGGGGATGTAGCTCAGAGGTAGAGTATCCCTGGATTCAATCCCCAGTGCCACACAAAACAGGGGAGAGACAAAGAGGGAGAGAAAGGAGAAGAGGCTAGCTTAAAAGAAAGCAAAGAAGTAGTTTAAATAGTGATTTGGAAGTCAGAATAATGCTACTAAGAACATATTTTCCCTCTCCTATTCCCCTTCCTTTTCCTTCCAGATAGACCTGTAAGTGCCCCCTCCCCCAGCCATTCTACATCACACTAAAATTGATTGAAGGTGGCACAGCCTAGACCTCAGGCAATTGATCCTCAGAGCCAGGGGCTCAGTTAAGCATTTGCACGGGCTCTGGTGTGCCGCTTCACTGAAACCCGGCTACAGACCTAAAGGAGCATCTTGGTCAGCTCACAGGAAAAGTATTGACTTGGTGCTGGGCACAACAGAGAGAACCATCCATGTCTCAGCTCTTCCACCTCTACATTGTCCCCTTGGTGAACTGCCCCATTTAGAAAGCAGTCCCAGAGCGGCCCTTTGTCCTTCATGGGAGCTGGAGCGGACCTTCATACTATAGTGTGATGGAGAGCCCATATGGTTTGCCATAGGTATTATTGCTATTTATGATAAAAACTAAATGATCTATAGTAGGCAACTGGTACATAGTGAATGATCAGGAAATATTAGTTAATATCATCTGATGGCACAATAACAGCCAACACTTTTTCTTTTGCACTATATACTGGGCAATATTCTAAGCAATCAATCTTAAAACAGCCTTACAAGATAGGGATGGGAGTCATCCCCATTTCACAGATGGGGTAACTGAGGCATAGAATGCCCCTGGCTCCTAGAAGCTACATATGAGGGTCCGTTTTAACACAAGAACCATCGTTCCCCAATGAGGGGAAAAGAAAGCGCACAACTATAGCACCAGTGCTCAAGACCAAGCCGCTGCCTCATCTTGCCTACACCTCCCTGATTCCCTCCTCTCTAGCCTTCCTGTGCCCACTCTTGTTCACCTCAGTTCATCCTCACACAACTATGAAAGTGACCCTTCAATTCATGAATCAGACAGAGGTGTGCTCTGCTACAACCTCCTTGTATCCCTGATCGCATCTGCGATGAAACCCAAGCTTCTCGCTTGGCCTGCATGGCCTGGTAAGCTCTTCCACCTCCCCAGTTTCATGCTGTGCTCTGCTCTGCTGCTCCTGTTCCAGCACTCCCATGCCATGATGGCCATGGCCAATCACAAGTTGTTTCCTCTTCCTCTTTCTCCTCCTCCTCCTCCTCTTCCTCCTCTTCCTCCTCCTCCTCCTCTTCTTCCTCCTCCTCTTCCTCCTCCTCTTCCTCCTCCTCCTCCTCCTCCTCCTCCTCCTCCTCCTCCTTCTTCTTCTTCTTCTTCTTCTTCTTCTTCTTCTTCTTCTTCTTCTTCTTCTTTTTCTTCTTCTCATCCTCCTCCTTCTCCCCTTCTTTTTCTTCTAATTCTCTTCCTTCTTTTCCTCTTCCTCCTCCTCCTTATTTTCTCTTCTTCATCTCCTCCTCCTCTTCTTCTTTTTCTTTGATACTGAGGATTGAACTCAGGGGCATTCTACCTCAGAGCATCACCCCCAGATTTTTTTTTTTGAAACAGGATCTCACTAAGTTGCTGAGGGCCTCATTAAATTTCTGAGCCTGGCCTCAAACTTGTGATCCTTCTGTCTCGGCCTCCCAAGTATTGGGATTATAGGTGTATACCACCATACCAGTCTATGATCAGTGTATCTGCATTGTTTGGGATGTGTATGTGGAGATATGACATGTTATGGTTGGAGATCAGCATGTCTCATTTTTCTGGCTTCTCCAATTCTTATTCGTACATGCTTGCCTGCCACCTTGTGCTCCAGATGTAAGTAAGAACCTGTGTCATTCCAGAGAGTTTGTACCCATATTGGAAGTTCAGCACACAGTGGCCACGAATTCATTGCATAGGAAAACACAAACAAAAACAACAAACAAACAAAAACCATAGCATCTATTGCAGTTGCTTCTCTCTGCCTTGCAGCAGGATGCAGAATGAAAAGTATGATCTCATTGCATAGAGTCTCCAGCAAATGCTATACCCTAGATGTAATTTAGAAAATACCTAATAAATGATTCCTTTGGTATCTTTAGCCACCTGAAATTGCTATATGCAGGA
Source organism: Muscardinus avellanarius (assembly GCF_963383645.1). Classification (NCBI taxonomy): domain Eukaryota; kingdom Metazoa; phylum Chordata; class Mammalia; order Rodentia; family Gliridae; genus Muscardinus; species Muscardinus avellanarius. The sequence continues at coordinate 11,406,312 of NC_137792.1, forward strand.
CTCACAGTCATGTATACATTTACCTTTTGATAATTTAATATTAAAGAATGTGAACCCATAAGCTCAGGAAATACACATCTAAGAATTTTGCAGCTGGGTGTGGTGGAACACTCCTGTACCCCCAGTACTTAGGAGGCTGAGAGAGTAGAATCATAGGTTTCAGGTCAGCCTTAGCAACTTAGCAAAACCCTCAGCAACTTAGCAAGACCTTGTTGCAAAATTTTAAAAAATTAAAAATGGCTGGGCATGTAGAATGCTCCTGAGTTCAATCCCCAGTACAAAAAAAAAAAAGGAATTTTGCTTTACATCATTGGAAGTGAGTTTTTTTCTGTACAGTACTGGAGACATTCTTAGGTAAAGGTAAAGAGGTGGAATATCCTTTGGTCTCTTCCCACCTTCCTGGTATCTCCTGGATTTTCCTCAGAAGGACTGGTATAAGGCAAATCTCATTTTCCCATCCCCCTCACCTTTGTCCTGGCCAAAGGATGAACTGTGGGAAGACCTCCTGGGTGGCGTTCTGAACAACTTTCCCTTGATTAAATAACCCTTCTCCCAAGGGCTATTTGTGTGGTTCAAATTACTTAAAAACAAAACAAACAACCCAAAGTAAGAGAATTAATTGTTAAAAAAAAAAAAACAGGAGGTTACCAATAGCCTGGCCCTATACAGCTGGGAAAGACGTGAAATGCGCAGGCTCCAAGCGGCAAAGAGAATAAATAAACGTGTCACAAGTGCCACTAAGAAAACACATCTGCACACTGTCAGTGGAGAGGATAAACATACGACTGTTTTCCCTTTCACAAGGAGCCGCAATGGGGAGAGGCAACTTGATGGACCCTATCCAGGTCTCTTCAATTACAGCATCTTAAGGGTGAGGGATGGGCACTTAGCCAGCTTTGATGGAGTCCCCAAATCTCTCATCAGAAGCAAATCTTCAAAGAAAACAAATACTATATTCATTCTCCTCCCCACTCACAGACAAGAGAATGAACAAGCAAAGAAAGAAAATGCCCTAAAGGTTATCTGGTGGACCTCAGTTGCCCATGATTGGGTCTTTCAGCCTGACATCTTTCTCTGGTTTTTCTCCTTCTCCTAATTCCCCTGCCATTGGGAAGAGCAAAAGGAGATGATATAACATTCTTCTCAGCTGGTTAAGTGTAGTCAGGGTTTCTTCCCTTAATCCTTTCCCCCATACTTCCTGGGTTCGTGAACCTCACCAGTCTCTTAAAGAGTAGCTTTGTGTGTTTATGAACGATAATCACAACTCATGAAAGATAACTAGGAGCCTAGGGAGTTATAGAGATCCATTGAAATCCTCATGGACCTAATTTGAGAAAAGAGTCAGATATACAAGAAAAAAAAGAGGACCTTCTGGAGATGTCACCCATGTGGGACCTCCATGCTTCATATACCCAGGGTTATTGGTAATTGACCATTTAAATATTAGGCTGAACCCTCTCTGTTTTGAGTAAATGAAATGCTTTTTACATTACCTGCCTAAATCAGAGAATAAAATATGATCATGCTCTTAAAGCAGACTGAAATTCAGAAATATATATGCCCTTGGTCACCTAAATTGCAAAATTTGATCTAAAATGAAGTAAATATAATTCCAACCTCAATTTTCATACTAATAGAATATACCCCTCCCAAAATTGCCAACACCTCAGAAATCATTCACATTTGACTTTGGAAAGTGTTCCAGGTGTATTAGCTGACATGCTGAAAGTTGGCTTTAAATTACAATAATGGAGAAATATGGGAACAGGCCCAAGTTGAGCTAGAAACCTGTCTACGTTTTCCCCATTCTGTCCTCTCTCGTTCCTTCATGTCCTGTACTTAATAAATTATTTTCATTTCCCTATCTCTAAAAAGTAATAGGAACAGGGGGCTAAATTAGAATATTTCTAGGGCAGTTGGGCATGGTGGTGCATGCCAGTAATTCCAGTACTTGGGAGGTCAAGATAGGAGGATTGAAGGTTCAAGGCCAGCCTCAGCAAGTAGTGAGACTCCCATCAGCCTATATAGTAACACCCTTTGTCAAAATAAAAATAAAACGGGGCTGGGGATGTAGCTCAGAGATAGAGTGCCCCTGGGTTCAATCTCCACCCCCACAAAAAGAAAAAAGAATATTTCTGGGGACTCTCCCAATACTACAGTTTGGCACATTTATGCTCTGGTATAACTTTCAGCTATTTGTTAATTAATTAATTAGTTAATTCAACAAATGTTTTGAAGTACCACTAGGTGCTAGTCATGAAAGATATAACCTTTGTTGTCCTAGAAATGATATAAAATATGTCTGTTAAATATGCAGTAAGCACTTTTTTATAAATGCTGTTAAAGAATGAACAAATAGAGGCTATAATAACTCTTCTAAACAATTTAATGTTAATGATGTTCTTTAATTGTGCCCAAATTCACTATCTGATGTTAGACGTTTAGCATTTTCCAGCTGTTGAAATGATCAGAGAAGAGTGTGCCCTTTACTACTATGAAAAATACTACTCTGGGTTTTTAGTTGAGAACACCAAGGCCCAGAGAGGTACATACTTCATTAAGTTTCCATGTGGGGTGGAGTAGAGACTGGAAGGCCTCCTGCATCCAAGTATTGGGTTAATTAAGAAAGTAGGCTCCAGGCTTGAGTGTCTGGGTTCAAAAACTAGTCTCTGCAATTTACAGGATAAGTGACCTTGAGCAAGGTAGTTACTTGAGCAGTCCTCCTCTGTAAAACAAAACTGGAAGCTGAGCATGGTGTTTTACACCTATAATCCTAGTATTTGGGAGGCTGAGACAGGAGGAGCCCAGGTTCAAACACAACCTCAACAACCTATCAAAACTCTGAGCAACTTGGAGAGATCCTGTCTCAAATACAAAAATAAAAAATTAAAAAGGGCTATAGATATACCTCTGAGATAGAATGCCCCTGGCTTCAATCCCCAGCACTACACACACACACACACACACACACACACACACACACACACAAAAGGAATTGCAAGTGTAACTGTTTATATAGGGTATAAAGATTAAGCAAGTTTCTACATATCAAAATACTCAGAGGATAAACGGTCTGGTGGCATATATAATAGCAGCCATTAGCAATTGAAAGTTAGGCTGGAATGTTTTCTCAAGTATGTCAAGAAAATTGGTTGCTGTTGTGAAATAATCAAAATGGGCAACATATACAATTCTCATATGTACCTAAGATGTTTCATGAGTAGTTTGCATTTTCACCAAGAAGACCCTGCTTACAACTGTGCCTGGCATGCAGTAGGTGCTAAATAAGTGTTAGCTATCATCTTGCTGCGCTATTTCTATTTCCTGCATTGTTATTGGAGAGGTTGTTTTAAGAGCTTCATTGAAACCCAAAGATAATGCTCCCACCGTCCCCACCGTGTGTGTACCCACATCTCTACATGTGTATGCACACTCTTTGTGTATGTGCACGTGTGTGTGTGCATACACCACTGGACAAGAAGGTGTGTTCGAGAGGAAAATCAAATAACTCAGTAAATTATCTCAGCCAAAAGTTCAGTTTCAGGAAATCAAATTCAGACCTGTAATCCGGATAAATTCAAATTCCCTTTATAAACATTTATTGCCATGTCTAGGCAAGAAACATTTCCCCTGATCAGATTGTTTTTGGCCGGGAAGTCTTGCATTTTAAAAGCAAGTAAAGAGTGAAAAAATAATTCTCGGTATACGACACAATTTACAGTTAGCTCCTCAGAAACGAGTGTGATGTTTTAAACTTGAGTAGGCTGATGCTCTCCAAACATCCTAGTGCTTCTTATTTATAGAGCCCTTTATTTTAGAGCGTTAACAACGAATGAGAAAAAGCGGAGCTTCCTTTTTTTCTTTATGCTGTTTTGATTCGAAAACAACCTTATTTCTGTCTTTTCAAGCACCATAGGATTCCATTCTCTTCTAGCTCTCTCTCTCTCGCTCTCTCGCTCTCCCTCGCTCTCGCTCTCACTCTCGCCCTCACTTTCGCTCTCTCTCCTTTCCCCAAAGGAAACACTTCAATTGCTTTTATTGATGAAGAGAAAAAAAATCTAAACATCAGGCAACCAGGCTAATGAGGGACAGGCTGAAGTGACAACAAAGAAGAAAACTAATTACCCCTCTGTGTGCAGGTCTGGTGGGTCTGGAGGGGAGCAGTAGAGACCTGTAGCAGATGCTTTGGGTACCCTACTCTCCTCTTGGCCCACCATGGGTCACCCGGAGCTCAGTGGCCAATCTGCTACGGACCTACAGTTTCTTTAGTCAGGGACTTCAGTGTCTGTCCAAAGCCTTTCTCTGGGCTGCAGGAGCTTACTGTACACCCCCCCACCTCAGAGTAACCCTTGATGGAGGAAGGAAGATATTTGGTGGAAGAATAGCCTAACCAGGCGTGGTGGCACACACCTGTAATCCCAGTACTTGGAGGCAGAGATAGGAGGATCGTAAGTTTGAAGCCAGCCTTGGGAATTTACTGAGACCCTATTTCAAAATAAAATCATAAAAAAATGGCTGTATAGTGTGACTTGGAGGTAGCAGGATAGAATTCCCTTGGGCTTAATACCCAGTACCTACCACACAAACACACACACACACACACACACACACACACACACACACCCCAAAAAGAATATCTTAGATTTATACCGCCTTGGTGAGCTGTGTTCTGTACTGTCTGTCAGAGGATCAGCAGCAGGACTGGGTCCCGGTTGCCCATGGTAACTAGTGTTGACTTCCTTCCCTCCTCCATCTCATAGCTGCCTTCTCTTGCTAGCCTTCCTAAGAATCACCTCTTGCATCCACATCATTCTTGCTGGGTCTGATTTTTGGAGGAAGCCCCAGACAATCAAGAACGTAAAAATATTTACCCAAATGTAGTCATTATTTATGCCCCTTCCCACTTTCTCTGAATGCTAGAAAAAAGGTGGTTTATTTATTTATTTATTTTTGGTGGTACTGGGGTTCCTGGAAGCCCGTCTACATCCGGGCTACACTCCCAGACCTATTTTATATGTTTTTATGTGGAAACAGGGTCTCTTAAGCCAGCAAGGCTGGCTCTGAACCAGCGCCATCCTCCTGTCTCTGCCTCCCAAGCGCGGGGATTACAAGTGTGCGCCACCACACCCGGCTAAAAGGTGGTATATTTAGCTATAACAAAATCCTTTAGTTGAGTGTTTTTAGTGCTGTGCAACTAATTTAAGATGCACAGTCCTTTTTAGCTTCTTGAAGCTAAGCTTGCTTCAGCTGCTAGTTTTCATTAAATTATTAAACAAATATTTATTGTGTACCTACTATGTACCCTGTGCTATTCTAAGTTCTGTGATTGTATCAGTGAACTTAGCAGACATTAGCCCTGCCCTTGTGGCAATGGCAGTCTAGTGAATAGAAGCATACAATAAATGATAAAGTAATCAAAATATATATGTAAAGCCGGGTGTGGTGGCACACGCTTGTAATCCCCCCGCTTGGGAGGCGGAGACAGGAGGATGGCGCTGGTTCCAAGCCAGCCTTGCTGACTTAAGAGACTCTGTTTCCACATAAAAATGTTAAAAAATAGGTCTGGGAGTGTATCCAGTGGGGGTGTATCCCGGAGGTAGAAGGGCTTCCAGGAACCCCAGTACCACCACACACACACACACACACACACACACACACACACACACACACACACAAAATATATATATATATATATATATATATATATATATATATATAGTATGTTAGCAATTGATATCTCCTGCAGACTAATGAAATCCGGCTGAGCAGGAGAGCTCAGCAGAGGGAGATGTGTGGAGCAGATTGCAATTTTAACTAGAGTTGTCTATAGCTTTCCTGTCTCCTGTGGAGGACTGAGCATGGAGCTTGATTCTAGAGGTGTGCTGCTCCTGCCAGATAACCTGTCCCACTCCTCATTTCCCAGATCAGTCTCCAAGGAGAAGTTAACCTAATAATAGTAATTAAGGGCAAGAAACAAAAAGTCTGTCTCTTTTCCAGATGGAACTCTTTGTTCCCATTGACTTCTTTACTCATAACTGGAGCTTGGTTCCCAGAAGATATAAAGAAGTAAAATGTTCGAGGAATGAAGCATGCATGTGAGGATGTGAGGCACTACTTCTCTATTTAAAGTTCTCAGGTGAACTTTAATGGGCTACCTTTCTGAGGCAAGGACCACTAGACCAGGGAGGGCAGCAAGGAAATTGCAGAGCATGCCTCATTCAAATTCCTCTTTAATTACAAATGGAGCTTAATCATTAGTTTCTAAGACATGGGGGTGGTTTTCAAGTGCAGTGTAGTAGAAATTCGAGTTTCACCTTCTCTTGATTCCTGGGGCAATTTGAATATTCCTCCCCATACAGCAGCGTGGGAATATTTAAGGCCGGGCTCAATTTACTTCTAACTATGCCCACCCCTTGTATTGTTCCTGGAGAGGGGTGAAAGTGGGGAAGGAGAACTGAGCTGAGTCAACCATTGGGGAGAGAGGAAGAAATATGGTATTGGAGAATAAATGGAAGGCTTGAACCAAAGGGTTGACAGCCCCTGCTCACACCTGCCCAGAGATGGAAAGAGAGATTTGAGATAGGAGAGATGAGCTTAAAATCCATCTGAGAGCCAAGCATGGTAGTGCAGGACTTTAATCCCTGTACTTGGGAGGCTTAAACAGGAGGATCACAGGTCCAAGGCCAGTCTTGACAACTTAGCACGGTACTCGGCAACTTTGGTCGACCCTGTTTCAAATTTTAAAAAAAGTAAGATAGGAATGGGGGTGTATTTTAGAGGTAGAATGCCCCTGGGTTCAATCCCTAGTACCACACACACAATAAATAAATAAATAAATAAATAAAATTGCTAGGTGTATAACTCAGGGGTGGAATACCTCTGAGTTCAGTCTCGAGTACTATACACCAAATAAATAAATCTGAGAAGACGGGGAGCCACTTCCAAGGGTATTCTGGGCATTGGAACAACCAATCACAAAGTAAACTGTAGGAAGATACACAAATCAAAGATACATATTAGATTCATCATGTTGGAACTGGAGAATAATTCCAACAAAGCACAGTGGAACTGCCTGCAGATGCTTTATCCTCTGCCCTGTGCCTTCTGTGGAATTGTTTAGGGGAATGGCAGGCTGATCTGGCCTTGAGAATGAATGGATTAATTAGGAAATTGGGATTTCCTGCTGTCTAGGGTTGCCTCCCATCATCCCCAGTGTGGGGACGTGAGATGGATGAAGGCAGGATCCCCCGTGAACATTTGCAATGAAACACTGTGTCAGGAAAACAAGCAAATAAATTTGACAGCTGCCTGATGGAGGGCAGTCATTAAATTTTCAAGAATTAGGCCTTCTATTATTTAGTGATGTTAATCTCCCTTCCAAAAAAGAAAAGGTTCCAGAACTACTGCAGAGTGAGGAAGTTGTGTTGTTTGCTCTGCCAAAAGTTGCCCCCACACTCCTCCTCTCCTTCTCCTTCTCCTTCTCCTTCTCCTTCTCCTCCTTCTTTCTTCTTTTCTTCTTTTGCGGTACTGGGGATGGAACCCAGGGACTTTCGATCTCTGAGCTATACCTCTTGCCCTATTTTTTATTCTTTATTTGAAACAGGGTCTCACTAAGTTACGGAGGGCCTCACTAAGTAGATGAGGCTGTCTGCGAACTGTGATCCTCCCATCTAAGCCTCCTGGATGCTGTGATTACAAGTGTGCACCACCATGCCCGGCTTTCTTCTTTTTTAACAATAATATTTCAATACTTATACTGGTGCATTGTAATTATACATCATAGTGAGGTTCAAAGTGATAAAGACTTGCATGCACACAGCACTCGGTGCATTCCCCTCTGGATCCCACCCTACCTTTCCCCATACATATTAGTGAGATTGGTAGTGATATCTTGATCTATGGACATAGCATTATATGAACTGATTCCTTCATCAAATCTCCTTCTTCCCCTCCCCAAATCTTCTTCCACTGTTCTACTGATCTCTCTACTTATTTGATTATAGTCCCTGTTTTTTCCTGATTTTTTCTCTAGCTTCCATGTATGACAGAAAACATACAACCCTTGACTTTCTGTGACTAGCTGATCTCACTTAGCATAATATTCTCTAGGTCCATCCATTTTCTTGCAAATGACACCATTTTATTCTTCTTTATGGCTGAGTAGAAATCCATTATGGGTATAGACCACATTTTCCTTATCTATTCACCTGTTGAGGGATACCTAGGTTGGTTCCATAATTTGACTGTTGTGAATTGTGCTGCTACAAACATGGATGAGCACGTATCGCTAGAATAATGTCACTTGAATTCTTTTGGAAAGATACTAAAGATTAATAATAGAGCTGCATCACTAAGCTAATTCATCAGGCCAGTGTGTGTCAACGTTCACAATTTGGTTGGGTTTTCAGGAGCTAAGTTTTCTTTTTACTCAAACAACGAACATTCATCTCTCACAGTTTCAGAGGCTGGGAAGTCCCAAGGTGAGATGATGGCATATCCAGTGTGTGGGGCAAGGGCCTACTTCCTGGATTGCACATTCTGGGCTTCTCATTTTGTCTGCACATGGCAGAGAACAGCGAGCAGCTGTTCTTTAGGCCTTGCTTTCCTTCAGTTCTTTCCCTCACCTCCTCTTCTCACGTTTCTTTCCCACATTTGAGCTCTTCCCTAGCTTTGAAAAACTTCACCAGGGGGCAAATGGGATGAAGAAATAAGACTCCAATATGCCACTTATTTTGTTGCTGGGTGGTTCTAGAAGAAATATTTGGTGCAAAAAGAAGTTGAGGTGCTGGTCAAAAAAGATTTCAACCAACCTGTAATGCCGGTACTTGAGAAGCTGAGACAGGAGGATCACAGGTTTGTGGCCAGTCTTAGCAACTTAGTGAGGCCCTCTACAACTTAGACCATTTTTCAAAATGAAAAAATAGTAAATAAGAGGAGCTGGGGGTGGAGTTCAGATGTGGAATGACACTGGATTTAACCCCCACTATGACAGTAAAAAAGTAATAAGGAATGAAGGAATGAAGGAAGGAAGGACTCTCCTTGTGTCCCATCACTTAGGAGGGATAATTAAGAATTGATAGATTTCCTTTCCAAGAAAAGCTGAAATACCCTAGGGAATGAAACTGAACTGTGTACCCACATTCCCTCTAGACACCACCCATGCCTAGGAGCCTGATGACATATTCATTTGGGAGGTGGGGAAGGGGACAGTAAGAACTAGTCTTGGGTGATTTGAAGAAAAAGGAGACCTTTGACCTGTTCCTGTACCTTTTGAGATGCTTTAGATGCGAAGTATAGCACATTCCCTGGACTTAGCAGGACACAATCTTAGTGCACAGAAAGGCCCCTGGTACTCTGCGTGTTTTGTGGCTGTACAGATGGGTGTAGCCATGGCCAGGTGCTTAGGGCTGAATCCTGCCTTGACGACTTTCCCACTGTATGACCTAGGTCAGGTCACTTAGTTTCTATATGCCTCAGTTTCCTCTTGGGCAAACTAAAGCTAATAAAACCTGGGTCATAAAGGTGTGTTCTCACATGCACACAATGACTGTCAGGTTGGGAGGGACTTTAGCTAGCCATGAGTCTGGGCTAAGTTGGCCAGAATCCTTATGGGTATTAAGACCATAGCTTAGCTCCCACTGGGACCATGTGCCAACCTACTATTGACCCATTGCTCTTTCTATTGTGGATTGGGGTGTCATTGCTCTGGTTTTATAAAAACCTGTACAGGTTTTATGACCTTTGGAATAAAACATACCGCCAGGCTTTTTCTATGTGCCACTGGAAGTGCCAGCCTCCAGTGATAATTCACAGCTTAGTTGGTCAAGAATAATATTCAACAAATATTAATTTGATACCTGCTGCATTATTCTAGGTGCTCGAAATATCCTAGGTTGCAAATCAGGCAAGGTTCCTGACCTCACAGAGCTTATAGGAAAGAGAGGGTGACAGTGAACTATGCCAGGTGGTGGTAAGTGCTATGGAAGAGATGTCACAAATCCATCTCTCAACAAGTAATGGCTCCAGATTCAATCATTCATTTATTCCATGGCTAATTATGGAGGTTCCGTGGATGTAAAGAGCTTCCTGACCTCCAGGTGTTTGTGCAAATTAATCCTTTCTCCTTCCTGCCAAACAAGGCACCTTGTGTTCAACAGAATGATATGGGGCAGTTAATTTGGAGCCAAACTCATTTAGCACCACAATATCCGCCAGGCATGGCCACCCAGACAAATGATTTTCAGCAAAGGATTAACACAGGTGAATTCTATGAGCCTAGAGCTGAACTGGCAGCTGAGGAAGGGATTCCCCATCAAATGAGGGACTCCTAATGAAAAGAAGGAAAAGTGGGTCTTCACACTATTCTACCCAGCCTCACCCTGGCCCATTACTGTTCACGCCAGAGAGGTCTTCACATTGTCATAGGATTTCCCTATACACTTTCCTTTGTTGCATTTGACAGGGGCTAACACATCTCTAGTGATGATTTTCTGCTACTTTGGGGTTATGAATTGAATCTTAATGAGTTTTCAGAGTAATATCCATATAGTCCATTTCCAAAACGGAAGTTATGGGTCCAATTATGCATGCAGGTGGATGTAGCAGCCAGCAAATAAATATCCCTGGTTCTTGTTCTCGTGTTTTCTTTCTCTCTCTCTCTCTCTCTCTCTCTCTCCCTTCCTCCCTCCCTCCCTCCCTCCCTCTTCCCCCTCCCTGTTTTCTGAGTGGGTTGGAGGTTTGCACAGAGGAAGTCCTGATCCAAACAGATAAGTTGGTCACCAAGACAGGCAGTCCTGTGTCTCTACAAGAGGACAAGAAGCTTTCCTTTTGGGGGGATGATGGACAGTGAGACGGGGTAGAGTTTTCTAGATTCTCCGATTTGGAAATTAGTAACTCAAAGGAAGTCTATCCTTCCTGAGTAATTGCATCCTGACACTGTTGAACTTCCTCTGGGTTTCGACTTTCACCCCTCCGCGGCTCTGAGGAGGGAGGACAAAAGAGAGGCCATTCTTCCCCTGGGGAGAGAGGAAGGAAGTGTGTAGCCCAGAGCACCCAGCCCATCCCGCAGACTGCTCCACGCGGCTGCTGCTCCTGCTTCCTGGGCAGTGAAGCTGGGTATCTGGTTTCTCCTTTTCCCCTAGCCAGACGTCTCTGTGGGCCTCCCACTGGGCTTTATTAACCATCAGTGTCTACCTAGGAGGCAGCTGCCACAGAAAGTTCTGTTTAGCAAGAGGAGGCGGCATCTGAGGCAAACACTGGGTTTGGCAGTGATTTGTGAATTTGATTCAGCATCCCTGTTTTTTTTTTTACCCCCATGGACTACTTTTTATTTTATCTATTTATTTTATTTATTTGTATTAGTGCATTGTAGTTATATATTTCAATGGGGTCCAAGATGGTAATATGAACAAAACTTTTTAGACCAGAGGCTACTAGTGTGGTAGAATCTGATTCATCAAGAATCAGAAAAAGAGCAACACTGGGAATTCTGGGAAAAGGCTGCAAAGCATTGTGTATATGGAAGACCTCATCTTCAGATACTTCTTCACAAATGAATAGTTGTCCTAGGTGATCTTCCTGGATGGTATTTGATTGTTCTGGCTTCAACACCTAAAAATGGGCAACTATAGTGTTTCAAATATTTTAAGTTGGGCATTGTGGCATACACCTGTGATCCCAGTATTTGGGAAGCTGAAACAGGAGGATTGCAGGTTCAAGGCCAATCTCAGCAACTTAGAGACCCTCAGCTAATCAGCAAGATTCTGTTTCAAATCTTAAAAAAATAAGCCAGACTTGGTGGCACACAACTGTAATACTAGTACTGTGAAGCTGACATAGGAAGACCGCAGGTTTGAGGCCCTCAGCAACTTAGTGAGACCGTGTTTCAAAGTAAATAAAAAAACAAAATAGGGCTGAGGATGTAGCTCAGAGGTAGACTGTCCCCAATATCACAAAACTGTCCCCAATATCACAAAACAACAATAGCAACAATACTAATACTACTACCAATAATAATTTATATTATATAGTTGTTATTAATATAGGAACTTGGCATTTTCTCATTTAATCTGAAGTAGACTCACTTGATAGCTTGGTTACATACTTTTTAATTACAAAAGTAATATAGTTATTCACTTGTGGCAAAGAAAATGATAAAGACAAATAACATATGCAAGTTTTAAAAACTGGAAAGTAGCCCCTCTCCAAACCACTCTCCAGAGTTACTCATTTTTTCCTGGCTCTGTGCTCCGGGGCTGGTTACCTAACTTCTCTGTGTTTCATATTCCTCATTTGTGAAAAAAAATAAAAAGGAGACGTATTAACATTTATCTCATAAGATTGTTGTGAAACTATAGTGTAATATCTGAAATATATTCCAGGATAAACCAATACTAGTGTTCATTATCAGTAGTATTAATTTTCTATATATATATATTTATATATTTCTATTTCACCCCTTCCCATGGTTGTTTGTATAAAGAAAAACAGAAAATATTAATCGAATATATAAGCCATCTGGCAAAAGGAAGGACTGGACCAGAGATGCTTGTTTAGGTCTCTTTGATAAACCTAATGTGTCTGCTATCGGATAACCTAATTTTAAAAATTCAGCCAAGGAGTCAGAACACTTGTCTCCTTGCATTGCTCTTGCCACCAGTCAGCTATGTGGCCAACCAGTTTTGTGGCCTGGAATGAGTTACTTAACTTCTCTGTGCCTCAAGCATCTCACCTATTTCAGAAAATAAGTACCTGCCCCCCAGAGCCATTTTAGGGGGCTGAGGCCGTGACCGTGGGGCACCATGAATTCAGCGACGGCACATCTGTTCACTCTGTATCCTGGGCTTCCTTCTCTGGATGCACCAATGGGGAGCAGTTACAGGAGCAGCCAAAGACCAGCCAGCAGCCTCAAGGAACCCAGAACCTAAAGAGACCCCCAAGCCCACCTGTAACAGCTACCGGGCCACTTATTAAGGAAGGGATGCAATCATAGTCAGCATGACAGTGTTTCAGAACAGTAAGAGGCCAGAGAGAAAAATGCCACTGGGAAGCCACGTAGAATTGATATGGTGACAGGGAACTTCATCTGTTGCTTTTTCAGGATAGGGAGCATGTTAGCCACATGTTCCCTGACTGCCTCCATGAATGAACAAGCAGGGCTGTCGACTTAGGGTTTGACAGTGCCACCAATGGAACCTCAGTTGCAGAGAGTAGAAGCCATGCTTCGTTAGCCCAGGGTTACTCCTTCCGTAATCAGGAGTAACCCTCCCCATCCACCAGGCTTTCAGAAGCTGAGCTGTGATGATGTAAGCCAAGGAGTGCTGGCCGGAGCGCCAGCAGGAAACGCCACGATCCTGCTTTATGATGGAGATGGCAGAGCAGCCCCGAGGAGAACTCTCTTGACCATGCTGAGGGTTTTACCAAGTCATCCCATGTCCCCTTTCTGGACCCATTTGCGTTCAATGGGTCCAGAAAGGAATGATCCCAAGATTGTTTTTCCTTTACTACTGAGAACTGAACTCAAGGACATTCTACCATCAAGTGATACTCCAGCCTCTTTTGTTTTCAATTTTGAAAACAAGGTCTCACTGAATTGCTGAGCCTGGTCCCAAACCTGCAATCCTCCTGTCCTAGCCTCCCAAGTACTGGGATTACAGACATATGCCATCATGCCTGGCTAGAATCAAGATTTTCTCTTAACTTCTTAAGTGACTTTTTAAGTTACCTAGGTTATATTAGTGAATCATGAAGGGGAGGGGAGAAGAGGCCTAAATATTGGATTTCACAGTATCCCAAACAGTACCAATTTAATGGTTTCTAGAAGTTACAAACACACTGACACATTTTAACTCAAAGATTAATCTATGAGAAAACTACGATCAATATTAAAGAATACATATTAGGTACTAGGTGTGGTGGTGCAATCCTGTAATCCCAGAATTTGGGAGGCTGAGACAGGAGGATTGCAGTTTCAAGGCCAGCCTCTGCAATTTAGTAAAGCCCTCAGAAACTTAGTGAAACCCTGTTTCAAAATAAAATAGGGCTGGGTATAAAGCTCAGAGATAGAATGTCCTTGGATTCAATCCCTAGTACCAAAAGTAAAAATTTAAAAAGAATATAATTTTTGTTTCACTTACTAAAGCTGAAATTCCAAAACCAAACTACCAAACTGGTAACTGTCTAATTAGTTGAATCTGGAATAAATGAAACAGGCACTCTCAGCTAATTGTTGAACTGAGCAGTGAACACATACCACCAGCACGAAGAGTGCTTTCCCTCCCCTCCAGGACTGCTGTTCTGGAAGTAGAGGCCAGGACTCCCAAGTCCTCAGTCCAGTGAAGAGCAGTTGTTCACCCACGTATTCTAAGCAAACCCCCCATGCTTTGCCTTTCAGGCCAAAGCCAATGGTTCACTAAATCTGCTTGGGAACTGATTTGTTAATTATTCTTTTCCTTTTGTGACATTTTTCAAGATAAACTTACTTGAGCCAGCCTCCTAGAAAACCTTTTAAAATGCTAATTGCACAATTGTGCGAATAATGTAAAAATGAGTCCTGTGGTGCACTCAACACTTGACTAATTAACAAGCGGTAAATGAATCCTTGCCTAGCAAATTCCTTACCCGGCCCCAGTGAATGGCAGTGGAGTGCTTCCTGGAGCCACTGTTCGGTTTGAAGCCCTTAGGTGCAAGCAGGAATTGGTCGGTGGAAAACCATCATTTGGTTATGGCGCTGTCTTTTGCCAAAATTGAACAGCGTTGGTGGATTCAATGCAGCAAGTGTTTGTTGAAGCCTTGTAGGGCCCTGCGGTAGGCCTGAGCAACTAGGATACAGAAAAATTAGGGCTGGGCATGGTGGTGCATGCCATTAACCCCAGTACTCCAGAGGCTGAGGCAGAAGGATCACAGGGGGTGCAATCAGAGGCAGAATGCCCTGGGTTTCAATCCTCAATACCACACACAGAAGGAGAAAGAAAGGAAGAAGGGGAGGAAGGAGGAGGAGCAGGAGAATTTGGACTCTCAAATAATCCAACAGCCTCCATGTTTCTCTTCTTTTTCTATCTTTAGAGGTTAAGTAGACACTAAGAGTCTCAACGTTTCTTGTATAAATAGCAGAGAAGGCCTTTAATCTTATCTCCTCTGTAAAAATCTATCTCAAAAATTTCTCAGGGAAGTGATATAGGGCAGGCAAAGTGTATGCAACTGGAAATCACGAATTTGAATTTGAAGCCAACTTTGCCATTTTCTCGCCGTGTGACCTTGAGAAGCCATAGCATCTCTATGGCTTATTTCACTGTCCTGTGAAATTGAGACTATGGTATCTCTCTTATGGGGCTTTTGGAAGACTCACGTTAGTTGTGGTTAAACACAGAACACAGTGCTAGATACTTATCAGGCTTTTCCATAATTTACAAAAGAAGAAATACTAATGATCAACACTTGATGTTTTAAATAGTCAATGACCAGTAACTGTGCATGTGTATGTACTTATCTATATCAGAAGAGCAAAGACTGTGTATTTATTTTGGTACTGAAAATAGAACCTAGTGGCATTCTATCTTTGACTTATACCCCAGCTCTGTTTTTCTTTTAATCAGGGTCTTACTAAGTTACTTAGAGTCTGCTGAGTTGTTGAGGCTGGTCTTGAACTTGCAATCCTCCCATCTCAGCCTTCTAAGTACTGGGATTACAGGTGTGTACCCCCATGCCTAGGAGACTTTTAAAATTGGTAATCATCAGTGTGGACAAGGTTGACACCAGACAGGGACTCTCATAAACTGCTAATGGGAATATGAATCGATATATCATTTGCGGTGGACATTGTTACAATCAGAATTCATCTTTTAAAGATGTTTGAGCTCTTTAACTCACGAATTCAAAATCTAGGAATTTATGCTAGGTGTATAATCAGTGATGTGTATATCAGGTATAATTAGTGTAAAATTGTTTATCTTGGTGCTATTTGAAATAAAAAGTATTGGAATCAACACAAATTGTCAATAACAGACAATTTATTAAATGAATTTCTCCACCTATGTATATAATATTAAAATCATGTTTTATAATATATATAATGATGTGGAGGAAATGGTAGTGATACAGTATATTTAAAAAGCAGTCTATAAGCCGGGCATGGTGGTACACACTTGTAATCCCAGGACTTGGGAGGCTGAGACAGGAGGATCAGTTCACAGCCAGCCTCAACTACTTTAGTGAGGCCCTCTGCAACTTAGTGAGACCTTGTTTCAAAATAAAGAATAAAAAAGTAGGGTCGGGGGTGTATTTTGGAGGTAAAATGACCCTGGGTTCAATCCCCAGTTCCGCAAAGTAAATAAATAAATAAATAAATAAATAAATAAATAAATAAATAAATAATAAATGCAGTCTATAAAGCACTGTATAGAACATGGTCCACATTTTGTAAAAACAAATATCCTGTATAGAAAACTGATGGGAGCCGGGCGTGATGGCGCACGCTTGTAATCCCCACACTTGGGAGGAGGAGTATTACCAGGAGTATTGCGCAGGTTCGAAGCCAGCTATGCTGGCTTAAGAGACCCTGTTTCCAAATAAAAATATAAAAAATAGGTCTGGGAGTGTAGCCCGGAGGTCAAAGTGTTTCCAAGAACCCAAGTACCACCGAAAAAAAAAAAAAGAAAAGAAGAAGAAAAAGAAAAGTGATGAGAGTTGGGCCTAGTAGGTTATCCCAGTACTTGGGAGGTTGAGACAGAAGAATCACAGGTTCCAGGCCAGCATCAGCAACTTAGTGAGGCCTTCAACAACCTAGCAAGACCCTGTTTCTAAATCAAAAAGGGCTGGGGGTATAGTTTAGTGATAGAATGCCCCTAAGAGGAAGGAAGAAAAGAAGGAAAGAAGGAAGGAAGGAAGGAAGACTGGAAGACCTTGTTTCTAACTATAAAAGGGCTGGGATATAGTTTAGTGTTAGAATGTCCTGGGCTCAATGAGAGGAAGGGAAGGAGAGAGAGAGAGAGAGAGAGAGAGAGAGAGAGAGAGAGAGAGAGAAAGAGGGGAAAGAGAAAGTAACTGGAAATTAACACCAAAATGTGAAAATGATTACCTCTGGGTACTGGAAAAACAAGGAGTTTTTATTTTCTTCTATGCTGTTCTGAATTTTCCAAATTGTCAGGCATCACACATGCAATGACAAGGAAAACACCTATAAAATTAAAAGAAAATATCAGGTTAGAAAAATTACCCAAAACGTCAGACTACAAATTGACTTCAACTATGCAAGGGTACACACTCATACCAAAATAAAAAGAAGGCTGAAAGGAAATATTTCTACTTCGTTTTTTCTTTTTTGCAGTGCTGGGGATCAAACCCAGGACCATATGCATACCAAGCAAGTGTGTAACACTGAGCCCCACCCCCAGCCCTTCCCAATCATGTCAGTAATTTTCTCTGGATAGTGGAATGATGGATTATTGTCATTTTCTTCTTCTGTATTAGCTTGTATCTTCCAACTGTCCTGTGATTGGCCTATATTGTTTTTATGAGTGGAGAGTGAAAAGAAAATCATCACCAAATCAATTCTGGAGAGAGGAATTTTCTTGAGTACTGAATTCCACATAGTCACCAGCTCTGGTAGCTACCAGCAGAATATAAGTCTAAGGGCTGAGGCTTCTCCTGTTCACAGCTGGAGAGTCATTTGACCTGGATGGAACCTGATACCCATGTTCCTCTTCTGCCTTCTGATTATACCAAATCCCACATTGTGAAAGGCAGAGAGACCAGGCCAGGGTTACCACTGATGGGGCAACTGAGTGCATTTTACCAGGATGTGAGAATCCAATAGGGCCCATGCTCCAGGCTGCAGAGAGGGCAGCCTGCTTTTCCTAAACTTGAGCCCATTCATCCAATAGGCTTCTCTGTTTGGATGCATGGAGCTCTCTGGTGGCCAAGAGGTGTCAACGCAGCAGTTTTTACACTTCCAAAACCAAACCCAAGATCTACTAGCCAAACCAGAATGTTCAGAAGCCACTGCATGCTTGGAGAGTACATTTTCAAGCCCTCAAAAACAGTAGGAAAACACGTGTCTCCGCTCTTAACCATAGAATTTGGTATGAAGATGGAATCCTCCACACCACCCTTAAAATCACAAATAGAATAGGTTCCCTCTTAGCCTTTACTCAGTGTCCAAGCCACCTGATGCTGCTTGGTTTTATAATAACTGTGTAATAAATTGCCTGTGGTGCACCAACTTACATGTGTGACTCCTGCTCACACTGCCTGTCTCACAAATCCATACTGTGTAAAATTGCCCTCACTGATTATTTTCAAGTGGGTCTTCATAATATAGAATGGAAGGAGCCTTAGGAACAAAGAGCCTGAGCTCCAGCGAAGTGAAGTGACTTGCTGAAAGAAATGACTCATTATTTTCGGAACCAAGAATGAAATAGATTCTGGTCTTAGAACTTTGTCTTAGAATTTTGTCCATCGGGCCATCCCATTTCCCTTAGGCTGCTTTTATCTTCGGTGGCCGACTTGAAGTGAAAACTATAGTTTCTGTCGTCTCTGAGGAGTGTTGTATTTCTCTGTGCTTGCATTACACTGGATTCTGTGCCTCTGGGATGGGGTGGTCAGCCAATATGTACATGTGGGTGTGAGTATGTGCACATGTGTAAACATGTGCACTGATGGACACACCTGTAAGAGAATGCAATCATAAATCTCTGTATGTGACTATCACTATATATTTATCCCTTTATTTAGGTATTATATATATATTCAATCATAGTGTAAACTTCCTGAAGATAATTTTCAGTGTCCTCTGTAGTCTGATATAATACCATTTAAAGGTGTTGGGGCCAATGACACAATTCAGGTTAATTTTCCTTATAAGCCAGGAGTGAAAACAATATCTGAACCTTTTGGGCCCCTAGACTCAGGGTTTTGTTTATAGAATATTCTTCTATTTTTAACGTTCGTGTTGGCACTGGCTTTTAAAAAGGCCTGAAGATTAGTGGAAACTTACCCCCTGGGTATTCTAGAATGTTCTATAGAGAGATAATTAAAGAGAGGAAAAGGAACAAATTGTACTCCCCAATTGGCAAGCCAGTGACTTGGTTATATGTTTATTTTTGCGGGAGTAGAAGTGCTTTGAATTTTATTCCCTTCTAACATTACCTCAAGAATAACCAAGGGTTAGATGACACCTTAGAACTTTGTCTGGAAAATGAAAGTCTGAAGATAAGCCCTGAAATGCTCTCGATTTTATTTTAAATATTTGAATGTTCTCTCGGTTTGTTTGTTTTTTTTCATTTTGACCATGAGCTTTTTAAAAAGAGATAGATATGCCAGACATGGTGGTGCATGCTTTTAATCTTAGTACTTGGCAGGCTGAGACAGGAGGATCACAGGCTCAAGGACAGCCTCAGAAACTTAGCTAGGCTCTCAGTACTGAGTGAGATCGTGTTTCAAAAATAAAAATTGAAAAGGGTTGTGAGTATGAATTGGAGGTAGAATGCCCCTGAGTTCAATTCTCAGTACCAAAATGAAGGAAGAGGAGGAGGAGGAAGAAGAAGAGAAAGAGTAGGAAGAGGAGGAGGAGGAGGAGGAGGAGGAGGAGGAGGAGGAGGAGGAGGAGGAGGATCATTAACCCAGTGGAGTCCAGTGGGTCTGCTGTAGGAGGGAACATATTTGAAAGCAGCCATTCCTTTGGTCTTCAAGAAAACAGTAGATCTATACCACATGGGGAGGTACAGCCCAGCAATTCTAATTTCTTAGAACTTGAGAA
Source organism: Muscardinus avellanarius (assembly GCF_963383645.1). Taxonomy (NCBI): domain Eukaryota; kingdom Metazoa; phylum Chordata; class Mammalia; order Rodentia; family Gliridae; genus Muscardinus; species Muscardinus avellanarius. The sequence goes on from NC_137792.1 coordinate 11,426,065, forward strand.
TTTGGGAGCCTCTTCTAGCCTGCAGCAACAACTTAATAGGGAAGATTTCCTCATCAAATCCCTAGGAATACCTGGTTGTTTATTGCGCAGGAGTGCAGGAATCTTTCATATAGGAAGGACTTCAAAAATAAATAACTTCTTAGCATAGAACTAAGCCTACCGTGTCCCCTGCTTCCTTTTTTCTCCAGGTACCCCTGAATTCCCAGGGGAAGAGGCATGTGGCTTCAATGAGCTGTAAGCATCTTAAATGGGGTCTTTATCTAATTTACTTCTATATATACAATATATGGTTCACAAAGGAGGCTAAAGGTTTTTGGTTTTGTTTTTCAGATTGCTGGCTGGCTGGCTGGCTGGCTGGATGAATGGATGGGTCGCACCTGAGGCAGGATACACATGTATCTTTGTGCTAAGAATTGGGTTTTCTTTCCAAGTTTTTTTTAACCTATTTGTCTTTTTTTTTTTAAAAAATGACTACTAGCCAGGCGTGGTGGTGCACGCTTGTAATCCCAGCATTTGGAAGGTTGAGACAGGAGGATCGCAGTTTGCAGACAGCCTCAAAGCTACTTAATAAGGTCCTCTGCAACTCAGTGTTTCAAAATAAAGAATAAAAACTAGGGCAGAGTGTAACTCAGAGGTCAAATGCTCCTGGGTTCCATCCCCAGACCCACAAAAAATGACTACTAAGGACAAGAACCTATTATTTATCAGATAACTTACCACTTAGCACCTATTGTGCACCAGGCAAGGTTACAATAAACATCTAGTTTCCATACCATTTATGACAACTCTATAAGTTAGGTCTTATTAATATCATTTAATAGATGAAGAAATTCGTAGTCAGAAAGAACCTGCCCATATTCAGACACTATGGAAGTCCATGATTTTCCCTGCATGCCATGTAATATAGGAAGACTTAACAGCAGAATTCACCAGTATAGAATGGACAAGGAGGGTCACTAACTCAAAAATATTTTGTGGTGGGGGAGTGCTGGGTAGCTCTACCTCTGACTACACCCCCAGCCCTATTTTATTTTTTTTTTCTTTTGAAATGAGGTCTCATTAAGTTGTCTAGGCTGGCCTTGAACCTGTGATTCTCCTGTCTCGGCATTCCAAGTACTGGGATTACAGCTACCATGCCCAGTTACTCAGATATATTTCTAATTGAAAAGGATCATTAGACAGAATAAAATACAATGAAATAAGAAGGGTCTTTACTTGATTATATATTGGAGGGTAGGTGATGGATAAAAGGAGGTCATGGAACAATGAAGAAAGGAGAAAGGTGTCAGGCAGTCTTATATTCCTAGGCTTCTTCAAGTGGAATTTAGACGCTGATTAGAAAAAGTAAAGTAGGTTACTGTATCTCCATTCTATTTGGAGTACCCTAAACATCAGGCTCCTCAACTTTCCCATAAGTACAGTCTCCACCAACAAATTCCCAGGCAACATGTAGCCAGTGAAAAAAGGTCTTGCCTGTGCTACTGTATTTATTCAGGCTCAGAAAAAGAAGTAGGACAGAGGCAGAGTATCTGTCTTTAGTTATTGGGTATGTATGTTATGGATGGTGTGTTTTGAGCAGAAAAGGAATAAATAAAGCCACCATTGTGATGTTTAGGGTATAACTTGTCTTCTATTCCCAGGTTTTATTTCTTCTCTTAGTTCAGATAGTCCCCATATTTCCTCTAAACTGTCCAATCCTTCCTTCTCAAGTCCTATTAATACTTAACCTGGGGTCAAGGTTTCTTTGGGAGAAAAATAATGAAAAAGCAATTATGTCGCTGGCTTTGAGCATTCAGGGCTATGGGTCTAATCTGAGACATTCCTAAAAGTATGCATTCATTTCCTGTATGTATGATGGAGACCAAAAAAAAAAAAAAAAAAAAAGAACGGATGCAGGCTTTTTTCCTTGCCTTTACACCTTAAAGATTAGTCATAGGATTGTTTTCAAATTATTCAATCCAGAAAAAAGTGATTAACATTTAACTTCCTTAATGGGCAATTACTCAACAGCTATGCCAGTGGGTAAATATTTACTCATCATCTATTCCAAGGAGTGAACGTTAACTTGAGTCAAACAATGACTCGTGTTGGTTCTCTAATAATGGAAAAGTGAATTTATATAGCTCTGAGCGCTCTGCTTTCCCACCAAATCAGAACCGACTGAAGGTCGTTTGGAGCCCCGAGCTGGGCTTAAATTGCACATAATTTACTTACCTATTCCTTCCTTCAAAAAAAGGTGAAGATTTGTCGTATTCACCTTTATTCTTTTAAATCTGGTAGCCCTGAATCTCACAAAGTCAAATAGAATAAATCAACTCAGTTCCTCTTCCTTGTGAAGGGTGCGAGTCGGTGCAGAAGCAAAGCCAAGATGGAAAATGGCTTGTTCTTTATCACATGCTTGACAATCCTTCTTCCTGAGACTAGGAAGGAGTTTGGGGAGAATTCCTCTAGCATGGAGAGAATTGGCAACTTCGGATCTCTTTGCTTGTTCCTCTGCATTGCAGCCAACAGGATTAAATCAAGTACCTCAAAGCTGCCCAGATGGATGCACAGAGCATAGGGCCTGGAGAGTCAGCTTAGGGGGCTAATGGCCACCATTTCTGAGACTTTTAATTCACTTCTGAGAAGTGTATTTTAATAAATGGGCAAGAAATAAATTCCCAAGTCTAACCATGACCCAAGGTCAGAGGTTAAGGGTCAGGCCTTGAAACTTTGATGCTAATACTCCAGGTGTGGCCTCCTACACAGAGGTCAAAGAGGCTCACACATGGAACTGCTGAGAGACTGGAGTGTCTTGGCTTCTAAAGCTTAATAGACTGGTCAGGGTAGGTTAACTGCTGTACTAACTGCTCCCAAGTCTCAGGGGCTTCATGCAAATTAACGTTTATTTCTCATTCATGTCATATTCCAAGTTGGGGTGAATGGATCGCAGGCATCCAGGAACCCAAACTCCTATTTTGTGGCTTCTGTGCTTTTTGTGGTCGTTCAGACTTTGTCCTGGTCTACTGCATCCAGAAAGCAGATGAGGCAAAGGAGAAAACATGAAGAATAGAGTGCGAAGTTTTATGGGCCCACCTGTATTTGGCCAGATGGACCCACTAAACGTTCAAGGGAGATTGGGAAATATAGTCATCTACTAGCCAGTCTCTGCCACACAAGGCTTGGAGAAGTCCAGGCTATTCTGGGGTGGGGGGGCAGAGGGGGAAGTAAGGGTAAGATAAAGGTGGTCTCTCTTCTTCAGCAAGCATTTGCAAGCGTTGGAGGAAGCCCAGAGAGAGAGAAAGGGAAGTGAAGAAATTGCATGAAAGTGAGCGGACTATGCCTGGAGAGTAGCCAAGTTCATGTAGATTCGCTTGCACTCAAATTGGGAGATAGAAATTGTTCTCATTTAGGTTTATTTTTTTCAGGCACAGGCTTTAGAGGGTGAGTTAAACTCGCTAAAGCAAAGGATTAGATAAGAGAGAAGTACACTTTGATTGAGGAGCCAGCTGTGTCAGAAAAGAACAGGGAGAGGGAGAGTGGGTCAGGCCCCGCGGCAGGGACCTGATTGTGGTGGCCTGTGAACAGAGAGACTCTTCGGGCTCTTCATTCACTAGGGATGTTCCTGGAAGAAGAAACTCAGACTGAGAGAGGGTGCCAGAACACTCACAGGTTCCTTTCAATTCTGTCTTTTTGTGTGCATGTGTGATGCTAGGGATTGAACCCAGGGGCATTCTACCTCTGAACTACACCCCTATTTTATTTAAAAGTTCCATTTTATTTTTTATTTTGAAAATAAAACCAGAGTCTCACTAAGTTGCAGAGGGCCTCGCTAACTGGCTGAGGCTGGCCTTGAACATTCAATCTCACTGTCAGTCTCCCAAGTACTGGATGACTGGTTTACACAACCATGCCTGGCTTGAATTCTCTCTTTTCTGTTTTCTCTTTCTTTTATTCTTTTTTTTTCTCTTTTACTGCCTGTGAATGCAGCCATGCCTTCGCTGTTTTGGGAGGACACTTATGATGGAAGGAAGGGTTCTGACCGACTAGCAGGCTGGTGGGGAGCTGGGGGCCAGGCAAAGGCTTAGGGTCTGCCCCACCCAACAGGTAGAGTCAGGGGCCTCCAGCCTGGCGGGGTTCCAGCTGGATCGCCCTCTCCCTCTCCAGCAATTCTGAAAGGCCCTCTGGGGTGGACTCTTTTGTGGCAATTTTTGGCAGTCCCAAATGTGGCTCGTTGTCAAGCCCCTGGATCCGTGCCCGGGAGCCTGTTGGAAGTCCAGACTCCAAGTCAAGAAGAACAGAATTAACTGGCCAGGTGCCAAGATAATATTTTTCTTCCGAGGCAAGAATGCTGCCTAGGAAATAAGTTTAACTCCTTTCTTATTTTCTTATCTCATCTTCAGTTTCCTTGAGAGTGGTGATCATTAAAAGACTTTTTTTCAAGTGCCCCTCCCGCCCTCCAAAGAGCATTGTTTTATGCATTTAACAAACATTTACACGGTGCTCACCCTGTGCTTTACCCTATCCCACGTTATACAAATATTAACTCCTTCGATCCTCACGACAACCTCATGGCATAGGTACTATTATGATCCCCACTTTACAGATAAGGGCAGAGAGGTGAGAAAGGCTTAATGGCTTACCCAGGGCCATGCAGCTTATAGGTGATAAGCCTGGGATTTGAACCAAGGCAATCTAGTTTCATGTGTTCACAGTGCTGGCTCTTAATACGCTTCTTCCCCCAAAGAAAACACGAATTGCTTCTATAAAATGCTATAACACGCATACAGAAAAATGCAGAAGTCTTGAGGGCACAGTTCAATGGATTTTCCCAAACAATGCATTCAAGTACCTGACCTTCCTCCTCCCCAAACTCAGAGTATCGCCAGCCCCAGTAGAGCCCCTTCACCTCCATCTCCACCCCAGAGACAACTGTTATCGTGACTCTTTCAGCAAGGATTAGTTTGAACTATTTATATTGAATTTTATATCCATGCAGTTATACACTTTGCCTTCTCTTGCGTCTCATTTCTTCTGCCTCACCCTTGTTATTAGGTACGGTCCACATTTATTTTTCATTATCATATACTATTTCATCTTTTGGACATATCACAATCAGTTTATCAATTCTGTTACTGAGGATCATTTTGCTAATAGCTGGTTTGGGGGCTCTATGGATAGTTCTGCTGTGTACACACCCTTTAGTGAACACATGGACATATTTCTGTGGGGCATATACCTAGACGTGGGAAGCTATAGGATGTGCCAATATTGAGATTTAGTCAATACTGCTAAATAGTTTTCCAAATTCAGAGTAGCAACTGACAATCCCATGATCAGTGCCTGAGGGTCCCAGTTGCTCCGCACCCTTGCTAACACTTGGGATTTCTTATCTTTATTTTTAGCCATTCTGGTGGGTGGTATGTATTGCTTTTTTTAAAGCTTTTATTTTTAGAGCAGTTTTTGATTTACAGAAAAAAAAATGAGAAGGCAGTACAGAGAGTTCACATACCCCACACCCAGTTTCCCCTATTATTATCTTACATTGGCATGGCAAGTTTCTTACAATTCACGAACCAACATTAATGCATTATCATTCATATAATTCACTTTAAACTGTAAATATACTCAAGAAATGAATAATAGCGTTAATATCTTTGTGTGTAGTGTGTGTGTGTGCGCGCACACGTGTGCACGCACGTGCCACCATGCCCTGCTGCGTTAATGTCTTCCATATTTGCCAAAATGGGGAACTGTTGAGTCAGTTTCATAGATTGTTCAAATAGACCAGGGTGGGTGAACTTGTCTAGTGTAGTTATTTGCTTGATAAAATCAAATGCACTGACCGATGCAGGCAAGTTGTTACCTGGTTCAATATTTTATGAAGGTCGTTCTAAATTAAAGATTCTCCAAGCGTGGACCAAAGAATAGGGGGCTCCTGTTAAAATGTCAATGTTTGGGTCCTGTCCCACACTAAGAATCAAAACCTCTGAGAATACAGACCAAGAATGTGCCTTTTGAAAAACAAACATCATATGGTTCTAATATACTCTAAGGTCCCATAACCTGTGTTCTAGAATTAGAAGAGCAAGCTCAGTAAACAGTACCTCAGTAAAAGTACCTATGATATGCTAAGTCCAGAAGGAATAGCATTTTCTGGGCTGGGTAGCCAGTATTAACAAACTACTCATTTAGTTTTTTAATAATAAAAAGACATTCGGGAGGCTGAGACCTGGAGGACCGCAGATCGCGGACAGCCTCAGCTTCTTAGTGAGACCTCTGCAACTCAGTGAGACCCGGTTTCAAAATACAGAATAAAAAATAGGGCTGGGGGTGTAGCTCGGAGGTCGAATGTCCCTGGGTTCCATCCACAGACCCGCAAAAAATAAAAATAAAAATAATAAAAAGATACATAGTATAAGAGAAGCCTAACAATACCAGAGTCCTAAGGAGGTGTGTGTGTGTGTGTGTGTGTGTGTGTGTGTGTGTGTGTGTGTGTGTATTACTGAGGATGTAACCCAGAAGTGTTCTACCTCTGAGCCCCAGTCCTATTTATTTTTTATTTTGAAATAAAGTAAGTTGTTCTAAGTTGCTTGAGGGCCTTGCTAAGTTGGTGAACCGCCCTTGTACCCAAGACTCTCCTGTCCCAGCCTCCCAAGTACTGGAATTACAGGCGTGCACCACCACGTCCAGATGGAAGATGACTCCAGTTACATTTCCCAAGACCTTGAATTAAGAAAAAAGTTATACTGGAAACCTTAAATGATGCCACTGGCTCCCCAGGGAGCAAAGAAGCTGAGACAGAGAAAGAGAGTCAGGGATCTTGGCCCCCTTGGAATCTCAAGAGGAACTTGAATGTCAGACAGGGTGTGGAGGACAGCAGGAAGAGATCGGCGTGTAAAATATTCCAATGGCAAATTCCAGAAAAGCAGCAGCCAAAGTGAAACGGGACAAGAGACAATGCACATTCATTTCAGACAACGGCCATCAATTTAGCAGCATGGTGTTTTGAAATAGCCCTTTCCATTCTAAAAAAAGCACCAGAGTACAGACCTCTGAATCGTTGCAGGAAACTACACATTCCTGGGAGGGAACCACAGCCCCCATTCTGACTTTAATAACAAAAGGCAATTATTTTTAGGATTTTCCAATAGATCTCAGCTGTCTGGTATTGTCAGGCTCTATTCATGGAGAGGTGAAATTTAGAGAGTTAATTCAGTGGATGGTGAAGGGAGGAGGGAAGGAGAGAGGGAAGAATAAGGATATGAGTGGGGGAATGTACAAGCTTTTTCACTCTGCTACTATTATCTGGCATGATGGACCCCAAGGCAAGGTGCCAGTCATACAATAATAAATGCCAAGATCAAACCTTCAGGAACAAATATAAAGGGACTCTAAAACAAGCAATTTGTCAAACTGGTTTCGGGGTACAGGGAAGCGTAAAGAAACTAGGGAGAAAGTAGGTCACTGATAAAATTCGAGTGGAAACAGCTGGGAAGGCATTATGGGTGGCAGCATTATAACTAATTAAGGAGTGTGGAGCCCCAGCCGGGAGGGTGGCCTCGGAGGGGACGGTGACGGCAGGCCATGGAAAAGAGGAAGAGTATAAAATTAATTTTTGAAAGCTTCTCAGAAAACCCAGCACAATTCACAATAGCCAAATTACAGGCCCAACCTAGGTGTCCATCAACAGATGAATAGATAATGAAAATGTGGTGGGTACACACAATAGAATTTTACTCAGCCATAAAGAACAACAAAATTATGTCATTTGCAGGAAAATGGATAGAATTAGACAATATTATGCTAAGTGAGATCAGCCAATCTCAGAGAGTCAAGGGTCGAATGTTTTCTCTCTCGTATGTGGAAGCTAGAGAGAAAATAGCAAACAAAAGGGTCTTTAGATAATGGAGGAGAGAGACCAATACAATAGTGGGAGGGGAGGGACAGAGGGAGGGGGAAAGAAAAAACTGATGAAAGAAACAGTTCAGATTATGCTGTGCCCATGTATGAAGGTCTCGCTATCCTTCTCACTGTCAGGCAGAGGGAGGGGTGGGTATTGTGGTGGGACCTGAAACACACCAACACCTGTGTGCATGTTTGTATGTGTGACTTAGACCTCTGGACAATGTATAATTACAATGCACCAATAAAAGCATTTCAAGAACAAAGAAATCTGCAGACTTAGCAGACCCATAGAAGAATATCTTGTTGAGGAGGAGGAATGAATGGACACCCTGCCTCCTGCCAATTATGTTTTGAAACACCATGGAGAACTGAGAAGGTTGTCATAGGAGGTAAAGCACCATCTTTGCCAGTTACAAACTAGAAAATGAACATTAGTTCGTTGTTAAAGCAAAGGAGTAAACATGGAAGGAAGATTCTGGGCACAGGAAAATTGTTTGTGATGAGCAGCTCACACATCTTAAATCAAGGTAAATGGATTTCATGACGCAAAGGAGCAGTTGTCCTTAAAAATTATATAATTATTGAATGAGGAAGAAGAACATTATGTCTAGAGGTTTTTAAGCTGTTTCCTTAGTGTCTTGAAAAGTCTTTCAGATTGGCTTGGATACTAGCAGTCTCCATAGATTTTTAAGTGGCTTAAGGAGTACAGTCCCCAAAACGATAATTTCTAGAAACATTCCAGCCTGGGAGGAATACAACTAGTACTTATTTTTTAAGGGTTTGCTGTTAGCTGGTGCTTTGTTTGATCTCACCCTCAGTATTCTGGGAAGCACCGTGAGAGAGATCAGCTTCTTTTACATAAAAGGAGATTTAAACTCAGAGGTGTTAAGTCACTGTCTAAAGTCACAAAGCTTATTAAAAAACCCAGATCAAGTTCCCAACTACTGTTATTTAACTCTGAGAGTCGCTTTCCACCAGGTTCTCTTATAAACTGGACTTGAATGTAGAAACGGGATGTGTCCGAGCATGCCAGCAAGAAAAGAGGATCAGAACCAAAGTCCTCCTGCCGGGCTTAGATAGGGCTGTTGACTGGAACAGCAAAGGCAATTCTTTTTAAATAATGCAAGCTAGGATTCCCGAAGAAGAACACTGGCGAAATCAGGGGTCAAAATTGTGTGCATGGCTGCGCACGCACACAGTCAGAGTCAAGCCTACGTGACTCTCAAGGCAGTCTGTTGTCGTGCACAAATCTGAGCAACCATTTTAGAGTCTTCTTGGGAATGCATCCGGAATGCTTAGAATTGGTAAGGTAGGGAAGGAATGAAGGGCCAAACATCCCTTCCACACGGGCCTCTGGTCCACGGCAGTAACTGAAAATGCTTCTGACCAGGCTCCCAAACTGGGTAGGGCAGGTTTTTGAGAAAGAAAAGCCGTGATTGCTCAACTGGAGATGGTTCACTACACTCTTAAGAAAGAAGGCTCTGGCTGGGCATGGCGGTGTAGGCCTGAAATGTCAGTGCTTTGGAGGCCGAGACAGGAGGATCACAGGTTTATGGCCAGCCTCAGCAATGCAGTGAGACTGTCAGCAACCTAGCAAGACCTCAAAAAGAAAATAAAAAAAGGGGCTAGGGATGTAGCTCAGAGGTAGAATGCCTCTGGGTTCCATTCCTAGTATCACATACACATGTACACATGTGGGAGGAAGAATGGAAAGGAGGAGGGGAGGGCAGGCTCTGGAAGGTGCCAGAGAGGCATTACTAGAGAGAGGTAGTATGTTTGCTGCAGGTTGCAGAGGAAATATCCTGGTGAGATATAGATTACCCTGCATGCAAACAGTATGTAACAGCCTAGCGTAGATGCTAAAAGTCCTCTGCTGCTTTGCTAAGCAAGTCAACTTTGACCTTTCTTTCTGACAACAGTGTTTAGGGAAAGGGGGAAAAAAGCTCAAGGACAGAAGAAAGTTCTTCACAATTCTTTAAGTGAAATTTCTTCTGCACGTGTGCCTGGGGGATGGTACTTGGCAACAATCCAGCTAATGTTAGCACGAGAAATTTGTTAAACGTTTAATCTTCATCTTATATACATTTGCCCATGCATTTGCATTTCTTTTCTCTGGAGTTTAGCAGCAGTGATTTTAGGCTGAAGAGTAGGATTTAAGAAAGACATAGGCCAAAAGCCAGAACAGTCTCAGACCAAAAAAAATTACTGGCTTCATTTGGGGACACTGAATTGATACTTGTGACCATTTCAAACTTCTTTCCAAGATATCTCAGAGCTCAGAAAATAGAAGAAAAGGAATTTGCATTCTTTTCTCTTTGCAGAGTCTACAGTTTCTCAGCAATGCCTGCCAAGCCCACTATATAGTTAGACTTTTATTCACTCATTCACATTCCCATTATTTATGATTCGGAGAGCGTGATGAAAGGTAAGTATCCTAACGTTACTGTTTTCAGGGCTAAGTCAGTAAACCTCTTTAGCCTTAGCTCTGATTGGTACCCAAAACCAGAGAGACAATAAGAGAGGAGCACATATTTAAAAGCTACTGAAATTTCCTGTGCCCGGATTTGCTAGGCTATGTGGCTCAAGGAAAACTGGCCTGATTTCAGTGACCTCAGAGTCATTGGAAGACCCTAGACTCCTTGAAAGCTACAAATAGACCTCTTCAACGACCTCTTATTACTGGTCCACATCATCCTTCTTTAATAGCACTTTTTTTTTGGGGGGGGCGGGTCTGGGGATGGAACCCAGGGACATTTGACCTCCGAGCTACACCCCCTACCCTAATTTTTATTCTTTATTTTGAAACCGGGTCTCACTGAGTTGCAGAGGGCCTCGCTAAATAGCTGAGGCTGGCTGGGAACCTTAATCCTCCAGGTCTCAGCCTCCCGAATGCTGGGATCACAAGCGTGCGCCACCACGCCCAGCTCACATCATCCTTCTTTAGAACCTTAAGAATGTCACTTAGATAGTATTTGTGTCCTCATAATGAAATATTGTTCATATTATTTTAATAATGATGTTAAAATATATCATTCAAGTTAGCCATAGTATACAAAGGTAAAACATTTCACATAGTACAAATATATGTCAATAAATACATCTCCGAGCCAGGCATGGTGGAGCATGCCTGTAATCCCAGCACTTGGGAGGCTGACACAGGAGGATCACAGGTTCAAGACCAGCCTCAAAAACTTGACAAAGCCCTCAGCAATTTACTGATACCAAGTTTTTTAAAAATAAAGTAAAATAAGGCTGAGACCGTTGCTTGGAGGTATAATGGCCCTGGGTTCCATCCTCGGTGCCACAAAACATAAATAAAAATAAACAAATATATCTCTAGTGTGGGTTATTTATTTATTTATTTATTTATTTATGGAATGGAACCCAGAGGCATTCTACCTCCTATCTGCACATCTAGCTCTATTCTTTATTCTTTATTTTGAAACAGGGTCTCACTGAGTTCCAAAGGGCCTTGCTAAGTAGCTGAGGCTGGCCGCAAACCGTGATCCTCCTGTCTCAGCCTCCCAAATGCTGGGATTACAGTTGTGCACCACCATGCCCAGAAATATGGGCTATTTATATCATGTAGGGGATCAGTTAAGGATACAATACTTTAGTAACATGCTTCTCAAACTATATGGGTTCCTCAGAATGTTTATCTATACACACACACACACACACACACACACACACACACACACGTTTCTGTTGTAAAGAATGTTTGAGAAAGATGGATGAATTAAATCAGTATTCTCTAATATAGAACTTATCAAAGCCTTTACTATCCTCAAGTACATTAAAATTCTCTGAAAGAGGATCAAGCACGAAGGGTTTGCTAGACTCATTAGACTGTAGAGCCTCTATTTTCACATTCAGAATGTAGGTTCCATGAGACATAGTTTGAGAGATGCTATTTCAGAAAGAAACTCCCTGCAAGGGCTTCTATGGGCAAAGAAAACCATGCCTCTAAACAGTGAAGAACTTCTGGGACCATTCGGTGGGAGGAAGGGTGGGGGAAAAGAAGCTGATGACAAACACTGACCAGGTATCTGAATCATCAAGGTCCTTAGGCCAGGAACTCCTGGGGACTCTTTGGGGTCACCCTTCTCAACATGAAGCATACGTATTTGATACTTGGTTGTTGGGTGAATGAATGCACAAATGCTTTCTCCAAGCTCGAGTGAGCCAAGTACCAGGTGATCCTAATGATCCTTTGCCCCGGGTCTTAGGAGAGTATAAAATGCTTCCCAATGAGTTGGGGTCCCTTGCACTAGATAAATGCCCAGATCAGTAGACAAAAATATCAGAGCTGGCTCACCTTGGGTGTCCAAAAACTGTAACCTGACATCAATAAAATACTTCCAAGCAATGCAAGATGGACCAGGAGGGGTCTGATTTCTTTCAGCTTGATTTGAGAAGGATGAAGGCATGTCTAGTTATGTGTTGAGGTGGGATTTGATCACAGCATGTGTGAAATCCTCCTCTGTTCCTAGGGATGTTGATATGTCAGCATGTCCATTGGGCCTCAATACTTTGTTATGAATGGCAGACATTAGGGCAATATTTTTTTTTTCATTAGGGCATTATTTACTTTTATAGAGAGAGTGCATTTAAAGCAACAGGTGACTTCACCTTCCCTCCCAGTTTCATGAGGTTTTCCTTCCTTTTCTTGTTGAGGGGGGAGTTACTGAAGATTGAACCCAGGGGCATTCTATCTATGAGCTACATCCCAACTCTATTTTTTTTTAATTTTTTTTATTTTGGAACAGAACTTCAGTAAGTTGCTGAGAGCCTCGCTAAATTTCTGAGGCTGTCTTTGAAACTCTAAACCTCCGATTCTCCTGTCTCAGTCTCCCAAGTATTGAGATGACAGAGGCGTGAGCCACCACTTCATCAGGCCATGGATTTTCTTTTTTTTTTCTTTTTTTTTTTCAATACTAGGAATGTCTACCTCCAAGCTACACCCCCAGCCCTATTTTTATTCTTTATTTTGAAATAGACTATCATTAAGTTCAGAGGGTCTTACTTAAGTAGTAGAGGCTGGCCTTGAAGGCCTTCTTTTTTTTTTTGGTGGTACTGGGGTTCCTGGAAGCCCTTCTACCTCCGAGCTACACTCCCAGACCTATTTTTACATTTTTATTTGGAAACAGGGTCTCCTAAGCCAGCGCGCGCGGCTGGCTTCGAACCTGCGCGATCCTCCTGTCTCCGCCTCCCAAGCGCGGGGATTACAAGCGTGCCCACCACGCCCGGCCGAAGGCTTTCTTAAGTGAGAGAGAAAATGGCTTGTTTGCCAGGAATTCTATCCATCAGATATATGCATCTTATTGGTATAAAAATGATAATAGAGTTTAAGGAAGTGGATGATGCACATGCTAAGCTAGAAACCAGTCCTTGCGGAGCATGGTGGTGCATAACTGTCATCCCAGTGCTTGATTGGGAGGCTAAGACAGGAGGATCGCAGGTTCAAGGCTAGCCTCAGCCATTTAGCGAGACCCTCATCTCATCAATATAGTAAAACCTTGTTTCAAAATAAAAATAAAAGGGCTGGGGAGTAGTTTAAAAAGTAGAATGCCCCTGGGTTCAGCCCCCTGTCCCCTCTCTTCCCTCCAAAGAGAAGAAGTCCTAAGGCCCTTCATTGCAGGTCAATGAATAGTTTGATTAACTGAGATTTCTTTCTCTTTCTTTGGAGCTCACAAGTGGTGGGAATCATGAGGTTTCTTACCATGGGTCAGCCATCCCAAGCCCTTTAGTATGGGAGTCCTAAAGACCTCTTGGCTCATGGTCTTTCTCTCACAAGAATAGCCCTAACCCCAATCCTAAGCATTCATTGCCAAGGAAATGCCATTCCTCTTAGCTTTTCCATGGCTGCCCTCTGCCCTCGGGGCTAGGCTAAGGTCCTATTTCTCTGCATTCCATCGTATCCCTGTGTCCAATCAGCAGGGGCCGGCAGGCCTCTGTCTCTGGTGGAGTCTCTCACTGAGGGGAAAGGGTTAATATAACCCTTTCCCCTACACTGTGAAAATCTGTCCTTGTGTTAACTTTCCAGCTCTGTTGCCCTGGAAACGTGGTGAAGGTGGAATGTCAGCTGTGTTGCCGGGCAATATTGCTTATAGTAAAAATGACCCAATTGTTAAATTGCTTCTGGTGCGGCAGGACTGTAAATGAATCTAAATACCTGGCAGGAAGCCATAGCTCTGGGCTTCCCTGAGTGTGAAACTCTTGGTTCTGGCATGGCTCTTATGGGGCCCCTGGAAATAACAGTTGTTTATAAAAGATATTCCATCCTGTGGGGTATGGGGTTTCTAAGCCAAGATGAACCTTGTATTCCCTGATGTGCATCTTGTCAGTCTGCACCTAAGCTGCCACTTGGTTGGTGGTCCAAAGATGAGCTCTTGGATAGCAGGTGGACTCCTATAAAGACTCCGCAGAGGAGGAATGCCTGAAGCTATTGCTGGCCATAGAGGTTTCTGGCCAGTTTCCTTCTGAATAGACTCACACTAATGGTGGCCCATGGTACTCTTGTGCATTGGAACTTCTTGTTTAACAGGAGACCTGGTAGTCATTATAGTCACAGGAGGGTGGGCAAGTTCTCCCTACCTGTTGGGGCTGATGTGACTTGTTGTCTTCCTATCAAGTTTTCCATCCCATCAAATGAGCTTGAATTTCCAGAAACAGAGAAACAACTCACCATAGACTGAAAAGCCAGACAAGGATGGCCAGATGTGGTCATCTGTAACCAGCATGCCTCTAATCTCAGTCTTGAGATTTGAACAGAATTGAAGGTTTGAGACTAGCCTCAGCAGTTTAGCAAGACTTACAGCAACCTAACAAGACCCTGTTTCAAAAGAAAACATAAAAAGGGCAGGAAGTGCAGCTCAGAGGTAGAATGCCTCTGGGTTCAATTCCCAGTAACACACACACACACACACACACACACACACACACACACACACACACATTCATGACCCCCTTGATTTATTATCCTCAAACAAAAGTGACCAGTTGGAGGGGCTGAAAAACATTCCCATCCCCATTTTCTCTTAAAGTTTTATGTTTTCTATTTATGGGGTGGTTCCTACTGCTTTTAAATCTCTCACATACCTCCCTTTCCCAGAAGTCTCCCAACATACATGTTTCCGATGGCTGGAGCATATTTTCAGTGTTTCGTTTTATTGAGCGTATTCGACTCTGTGCTATACACGGGTTCATTGGCAATAATTCACACTGAGACTTCTCATTTAGCAGACGAGGCTGGGCAGGAGTCCAGTAGCTAACATTTATTGAGTATTTATTATGAGCTCAGAATCACACTGAGTGCTTTATGCATATTAACATGCAAACAACGACCCAATGAGGTAGAAAGTATTCTTTATTGTCTCATTTGAAACATGAGGCGTAGCGCAGGGAAAATGATTTGCCCAAGGCCACACAGCTACTGAGTGGCAGAGATAGTGTTCACCTTCAGGAAGTTTCATTCCAGAACCTGAGTGTGCAGCTGCTAGGGTAAGCTGCGCCTCTGAGTCTCAGAATAAAGGCATGATTTGGGCTAGCTTCAGGGAGTTGAGGGCTAAGGTTGATTGAGAGTGACTCTGCTGGTCCTTGGTGTACTTGTGGATCCAGATAGCAACTTCCTATCAACCATGCAGGAAGTAGACGGTGTTTTACTTTCTTGCCCTGTAGGAGAATGTCCAGACTCTTTATGTCACTCTTACTAAGGACCTACGCCCCCCTCTCCCTCCCTCCCTCCCTCAGTACTGGGGAATGAACCCAGGAGGGAATGAACCCAGAAGCATTCTACCTTCAAGCTGCACCCCAACCTCTATTTTATTATTTTTTGTGGTATTGGGAGTTGGGGGATACTACCACCGAGCAACAGCCCAACCCTATTTTTACTCTTTATTTTGAAACAGGGCCTCACTAAGTAGCTGAGGGCTATTTCATTTTTTATATAGAAACAGGGTCTCACTAAATTACTGAGGCTGGCCTTAAACCTGTGATCCTCCTATCCCAGCCTACCAAGTCCTGGGATTACAGGTGTGTACCACCATGCCTAGTACAACTACTACTAAATATTGTAGAAGCTGCCAAAGATCCAACAGTAAAACAAAGAGCCCTAAGTCCTGACCCTTGGGGGAGGATCCATTGTCATCTGCATCCTGGTTAGATCCTCCTATCCAGAAAGATGGTGATAGGAAAATTAGTAGAAAATCAGGGAATGATGAAAAAGGAGAAATATTATAAGCTTTTCTGTGTCTCTCCTTGGTAAAGAGTTTTCTGTTTCCCAGCAGGACTATTTCCATCCTACCCTTCATGCCAACCTTTAGCCAGAGATGAATTGCTATTGATACTGCTTAATAGAACCTTCTGTGATGATGGAAATGTTTTGTCTCTGTGCTGGCCACTTGGGTAGCCACTAGCTACATGTGGCTACTGAACACTTGAAAGGTGGCTAGTGTGACTAAGGAATGGAATTTTAATTTTACTAAGTAGGTTTTAAATATATACAGCTACATATGACTAGTGGCTTCTGTAGTGGACAGTGCAGCCCTAGAACTTTCTTGCCCTGAACATGACATCAAGTCCCCTTTTCACAACCTGGTTCAAGTTACTCTAATTATATGTTAAATTTCACTAGGAAAGTTTCAGCCAGGTAGCCAGAGATGCAGCCTTCCAATGTGCAGTTTTGGATTAAAACTTCCTTAAATCCATGAACATGGGCTGCAAAACCCTAATCCAATCTTTCTCTTGAGAGTTGAATTTCTTCCCACTGCTACCTGCTTTGAACATATTTCCAGGTAGCTAAGTAAAACAAGAGATGCTTAAAAAATCATTTTCTTTTCTTAAAGCAAGTAGGAGGTAAGAGAAAGGGCAGGAGGGGGGGTGAAAGAAAGGCTGATATTGTAGCATCCTTCCAATCTACGTTTCTAAATCTCAGCAGCTTTGAAAGAGAACATTAAGATATCCTTTACTCTCCGGCCTGGCTTCCCAAAGAGAGGGAGCCATAAATGAAAGCCTGCTTTGTGTGGCTATACTGTGACTGCTGAGACAATAAAAAGACCTTTTTATGCAAGGTGTGTGTGTGTGTGTGTGTGTGTGTGTGTGTGTGTGTTGAAGCCCTTGTCGCTACAAAGCAATTTCACAATTAGCTACTGTTCACCTTCTTGGCTCCAGTCTTTCTAAAAATAATTATGATAGTAACTTTTTTTAACCTGCTATCTAGATTCAGGGCAATTTCTTCGATCCTGAAGCATTTAACAAATAGTACCAAAGCCTCTGGCCTTATCTGACCTAATCAGCTTGAAACCTGAGGGTTTTTTTTGGTACTGGGGTTTATATTCTACCCATAAGTTATACCCTCAGCTCTTTTTAATTTTTATTTTGAAACAGAGTCTCACTAAGTTCCTGAGGGTCTTGCTAAGTTGCTGGATCTGGCCCTGAACCTGAGATCTGAAAGATATTGTGGGTCCCCCTGGCGCACAGATACACGCGGAGATCCATTATAGATGATATGGATGCCTTTATTCATGGGAAGTTGGCCGCCAGCCCCCGCGTGCCCGCGGGGGGCTGGTGAGGGAGAGTCCATCTCTCTGTCTCTCTCGGGCTTCCCTCTGAACTCTGAACTCGCTTCTTCCCGAATGGGAGGCGTGGTCCCCTCTCGGAATCACCGGGCTCCGCCTCCTAGCTTCCGACCCTGCCCCCTGCAGGGCAGGGGCAGCTCGAACCTTTCAAGATCCTCCTGTTTCAGCCTCCCAAATACTGGGATTACAGGAATGAATCACCACACCTGCCTCCTGAGCAGATTTTAAAGTTGAAATCAGCCTGGCATGGTTGTGCATACTTGTAATCCAATGATTTAGAAAGCTGAGGCCGGAAGATCCCAGGTTCAAAGCTAGCCCTGGCAACTTAGCAAGGTCCTCCACAATTTAGTGAGACCCTGTTTCAAAATAAAAACTAAAATAGGGCTGGAGAAGTAGAATGTCCCTGGGTTTCATCCCCAGCAGCACACACACACACACACACACACACACACACACACACACACACACACACATCCCAAATCAAATAGGAAACATCCTTCACAGAAACCCTGTCTGTGGGGACAGGGCCAAGGTGTAGCTTTCATTATGACATACCACCATGACCAGGTGTCCATTTGATTGATTGGTGTCCATGCTATCCAGTTGTTTAAATATTTTAAATATTGTCCCTGGATATTGTGGCTGTGCCAAGTCTCCAAGATGATTTCACTAATAAGACACTTAACCACCCCATCGTTGATTTATTTTACACCAAATTGAGTCAGACACTGAATGAGATAGGTATGCAAATAAATAATTACCTTACAGAAAAACTTGTACAAGAGTAAAGTGGAAGTGGTTTTTCAACAGTTGCAAAAGGCCAGAGAATGAAGACATTCCTTTGGCATGGGTGCCTGAGGGAGGGAAGTTTAAAGGAGAAGGTGATATTTGAGCTGGGTCTTAAAGGATGACTGGGAGCTGATCAGATCACAGGGCCTTCTAAACAGAGGTAACAAGCTGTGAATAGCCAACCAGAGAGAGAGAAACTACATGTGCTTTTTTTTTCAGTACTGGGAATGGAAGCCAGGGGCATTGTACCTCCAAGCTACACACCCAGCCCTATTTTTTAGTATTTTTATTTTTGAAACAGGGTCTCACTGAGTTGTGAAGGGCCTTGCTAAGTAGCTGAGACTGTTTGTGAACCGTGATCCTCCGGTCTCAGCCTCCCCAATGCTGGGATTACAAGCATGTGCCACCACGTCAGGCTCATGTGCCATGTTTTTGAAAGATAGAGTCTGAGTGGCAATGGTCAAGACAGGATGGGAGAGAAAGTCAGAGAACCTCTGTTGGAGTCATATTCTAAAATGCTTCAAGCAAGTGTCATAGCAGAAATATATTTAATTCTGCAAACAACAAGGAATTGATACAGATTGTTTTAGAATGCTAAAAGATGATGAGCAGCCAGGGGAAAAGGGGGTGTCCTCCTTTTACATAATTCTTGTCCACTTGGGCCTATAATCTCAGTACTTGGGAAGCTGAGATAAGAGGATCTCTGGTTCAAGGCCAGCCTCAGCAACATAATGAGATCCTGCTTCAAAAAAAAAAAAAAAACATTAAAAAGGGGCTGGGCATGGTGGCGCGTGCTTGTAATTCCAGTAGTTGAGAGACTGAGACAGGAGGCTTACAGGTTCAAAGTCAACTTCAGAAACTTAGTGAGACCCCATTTCAAAAGAAAATATAAAATAGGTCTGGAGATGTAGTTTGGAGTCATAAGGCCCCCCCCCATGTTCTATTCCCAGCACCACAAGAAAGAGGGGCTAGGAATGTAGGTCATGGGCAGAATGCTCCTTGGTTCATTCCTAGTAACACACACACACACACACACACACACACACACACACACACAAGAAATGATGGGACTTGATTTAGAGCAAAACAACAATTATAGTCATATGACAGAGTGGCTGGAGGAAGCAGTGAACTGTGTCAGGGAAACTACCAAGGAAGCAACCGTTCACATAAGTGTTACGGGGACTGTTGGCTGAAGCCAGTAGCCCAGGGGATAGGAAGAAAGGAATGGGTGGAGTAATTGCAAGCCACTGAGATGTGGGACGGACAAACTTTGGCTACTGGATTTGGAAGATGAGGAAGAGATAAGGATAATTCTGAAGATTCCAGCTCAGTGGACCTGGTGAAAGAAGACATTTGGGGTGGATGGGGATCAAACCCAGGGCCTTGCACATAGTAAGTACATACTCTGTCACTGAGCTACACCCTCCGCTCCTGAAAATAGACATGTTCAAATAAGATGAATCTGTTTGGAGTGCAATGGGATTTCAGCTCTGGAAGAAGACAAAAGAAATATCCCAGAAGGTAGTTGGACATCCACCAGAGGGTTATTCTCGCCCTGCAGTTCTAGCTCTTCTCTTTCAGTTCTTTCTGAGTCATTAATGGCCTGATATATTCATTTGACTTTTCTAATTCATTATGCAACCGAAAAATTAAGATCTGGTGGTGGTCACAGAATCTCTACTTAAGAAGGGCTTAAAGACGCTCAGCTGGCTGGAAGAAGGCTTCTCTCGAAGCTGTATTGCATAGGAAGCAAGTTAACCGAATTGCATGTTATGGATCTATAAAAATAGGACAGGGAAGAAGAAAAATGTAAAATAAATCACCACCACATAAGTATTACCAAAACACAATTCTTTACTTCCCGCGTGAGTGATAAAATCAGTTGCTCAGGACAGATCAACACAAAATGAAACAAAACAAATACCATGAATAGCAATGTGTAACTGCCTACTTTATTCTTGTTAAAAGGATATTTATGTGCATGCCAGTAAATACCAGTACTTGGAAAGCTGAGACAGGAAGATCACAAGCTCGAGGACAGCCTCAGCAACTTAGAGAGAACCTGTTTTCAAAATAAAAAATAAAAAAGGATTGGGGGTATAGCTCAGAGGCAGAATAGTAGAATACTCCTATGTTTAATCCCTAGTATCTTACCAAAAGGATATTTAAATACATTTACAGAGACAGAATAATTATTCATTCATTTGGGGTAGCGTTTTTTGCCAATCAAATCAAGTTAATTTTTCTCTTCTTTTACTGGTAAATTGTAATTATGCATCATACTGAGGGTCAAAGTCATACAAATAAAGAAGCACACAGGCCTTATGGTGGTTTCAATGGCAATTCAGAGAAGCTAAGCACCTTCAAGCAGTCCTTGGCTGCCACCACCATAAAAGCTTCATTCCAGTGGTTGCACACACTTGTAATCCCAGCTTTTGGGAGGCTGAAACTGGAGGACTGCAGTTCGGGGATGTGGACAGCCTCAGCTACTTAGTGAGGTCCTTTGAAACTCAGTGAGACCCTGTTTCAAACTTTTTAAAAAGGACTGAAATAGAGGGCTGGGGGTGTAGCTCAGAGGTACAATGCCCCTAGGTTCCATCCCTAGTACCTAAAAAAAAAAGCTTCTGACATCCAGATCTATTCACTTGTGACCACATTACTTCTTGAAGATCCTCTTTCAACTACAGAGATTTAGCTACTGGAGCTCTGCTTGCTTCTATTGGCTTGGATCTTACATCTATCGAGCTGTTTCTCTCATGAATCCTTCACAGGATATAGCCAGAGTAATGTAATTTTGTCCCCTTTTCTTAAGGCTTTTATTCCCCCTGGTCCAGACCGAGATAATGCTCCCCTGTCCCATGGCTGTGAGAAGACATTGTATGCCTTTTGTGATCTGCAAACTTCACTCTGTTTAATCACATAGATCTGTAGCCACCACTCATGTATGAACTTCAGCAAAGCCTGCTAAAGATTTCAGATATGCCTGTTGAGAAACCCTTACAGGCTACTGTTTTGTTTCAGGATGGCTGGAGGGACCACAAATTGGGCTTAAGATGTATCTTGAAACCTGTTAGCCATGGCCACATTTGATGAGAATCAGTCAACTCCTTTGAAAGTTATCAGGAAACAAATAGGTGGATAAAAGCCAAATGCTGAATGGTGAGGTGAAACAGACCCCTTGTTTGGGTTGGTTATTTGATCGCAACCCATATCCTGTCATTAGACACATTGTCAGATTTAAGAACTAATTCCAGACTTGCATTTTAGGAGGGAGGCTGGTGAACACAATCAGAGGGGAGGGGAACCCACATGCTTGGCTTCCATCTTTTCTACCTTCCATTGTCCTTCTTCTTATTCTAGGGGCTCCTTTCCTATATTCAGGCCCCAGGCCTGTACCTCTGGACCTGGATCAGTGGACAAATTGTACTCTGACATATTAAAGGCTCTTGGCACTCCCTCTATGGAAGCGTAGCATGCGATTCCCTGGTTTAAAAGAGAAAAAGTCCAGGAGAATTATCGAAGAGTTAGACATAATTTTAAAAGTAGCTGGATGTGGTGGCAAATGCCTGTAATCCCGGTACTCAGAAAGCTGAGATAGGAGGATTGCGTGTTTGTGACCAGCTCTCCTCAATTTAGTGAGACCCTATTTCAAAATGAGAAGTAAAATAGGGCTGGGGGTATATCCCAGAGGTAGAATGCTCCTGGATTAAATCCTCAGTACCACAAAATTAATAATAATAAATAATAATAATAATGAAGAAGAAGAAGTAGTAGTAGTAGTAGTAGTAGGAGGAGGAGGAGGAGGAGGAGGAGCAGCAGCAGCAGCAGCAGCAGCAGCAGCCAGGTGTGGTGGAACATACCTGTAAAACCAGTACTTGAGAGGCTGAGACAGGAGGGTATCATGTTGGAGGCCAGCCTCAGCAATATAGTGAGACTCTCAACACCCTAGCAAGAAACAGGTTTCAAAACAAAAAATAAAAAGGCCTGGGGGTATAGCTAAGAGGTAGAATGTCTCTGGGTTCAATCTCCAGTATACCCCAAAAGGAAATATTTTTTAAAGTTTTATTCTAATAATAAATTTTTTCATAACAAGGTTGCTTAGCAATGTTAGCTCCATTTAAGTGTCATCCACTGGGAGTTTAAGGAAGATTATATGACATATCAAAGAACTTTCAATATTAGTCAACAAACAAGAGTTAAGTTAACTATATCTATATACTTACATATGAGACTCTCCCTCTTTGTCTTTCTCTCCCTCCCTCTCCCTCCCTCCCTCCTTCTCTCTCTCCTCTCTCTCCCTCCCTCTCTCCTTTCCTCTTCCCCCTCCCCCTTCCTCCCTCCCCCCTGGGGTACTCTACCTCTGAGATACAATCCCAGATATTTTCATTTTGAAACAGGGTCTCAAAAAGCTGCAGAATGTCTCACTGACTTACCGAGGCTGTCCTTGAACCTACACTCCTCCTGTCTCAGTTTCCCAAGTACTGAGATTACAGGCCTGTGCCTGGCAGCAAGATGAGAAAGCCTTTGTCAACTCTTATTTTACAAACAGAGAGTGCTTTTCTTTGGTTCTATCTGAATGTAAATACTGTCTCCTTGGGAGTGAAAACCAAAGGTCCTCAAATCCATCCCATCGAATAGAAGATTCCCTCTGGAGATCTGTGCATCCTCAGGAACTAGAGACACAGCTTGTCAGAGAACCATCAGGGAAGCAAAAAACGTAGTGTTAGTTGCTGTGCCGATCTTGTGCATTGAAAATGAACTAGAATTTCACTCTTGGTAATGCACAAATGGTCAATGAGATTCAGTAGAAAAATTCATTTCCTACGCCAAGATGACAACAGTTTCTTCTAGTTCTTTATATATTCTAGAGATCAATCCTCTATCACAGGAGGAGCTGGCAAAGATTTTCTCCCAGTTTGTAAGCCCTCTCATCAGACTTGATTGTATCCTTTACTGCACAGAAGCTTTTTAATTTGACGCCATCTCGTTGTTGATCCTCAGTTTTATTTCCTGCACTTTGGGGGTCTTAGTGAAGAAGTCCCTACCAGTGCCCATATGTTGGAGTTGGACCTATGTCTTCTTCTAGTATTTTCAAAGTCCCTGTCTTAATTTCTAGGTCTTTAATCCATCTTGAGTGGTCTCTGGAGCAGGGTGGGAGGTGAGGGTCCATTTTCATTCTACATATGAATATCTAGTTTTCACAGCATCACTTATTGAAAAGACTGTCTTTTCTTCAGCTTAAGTGTTTGCCACCTTTGTCAAAGATCACCTGGCTGTAGGTGTGAGAATTTGTCTCTGTACCATCTATTCTGTTCCATTGGCCTATGTTTCTGTTTTTGTACCAACACCATGCTGTTTTCATTACTGTAGCTCTGTAGTATCATTTGAAATCGGGTATTCTGATGCATCACATCAGTCCACTGTGCTTTTTATTGCTCAGGATAGCTTTACCGTTTGTTCTTCCAGATTAATTTTAGGACTTTTTTCCTGGGATCCTTCTCTTTTCCCCAACATTTTGTTATAAAATATTTCCGAAGATACAGTTTATCCACGGTACCAAACATCACGTAACTGGAATGAGTAGCAGGAATTTGAATCAGTTGGACTCAGACACCAAATTTACTCTATATTTCCCTATGTCTTTTAGGTTTATTTTATTATTGTGACAATATGACTGTTCATCTCCTTGACATAGGCAAATATTGCCATCTGATGCTCTGAGCAGGTTTGAAATGGTCCATCTCTCCTTTCCTGCCTTCTCCTCTAATTCTGTTAATCATTCCCTCCACACATTTCCCAGACCCCAAACCTCAGATGCCTCTTGGCCATCCCTGTATTATTGCTTTTACAAATCCAACCAGATCCTGTGGGCTTTTCCTTGGAAACCTCTCTCCCAGACTTCTCTGTTTCTTTCTGTTTAGTACCATCATACTGGCCCCCAGATTTCCTAAGTATTTCCCCATACCAGACTCTATGCAAATCACTTTCTATGAATTATCAAATTTAAGCCTCATAGCAGTCCTACAGAGAAATTAATGATCATTTCCATTTTGCAGATGGAAAAATAGATCCACAATACTTTTGCCCCAATTGGTACTAGGTACTGCACTGTTCTCTGGATTTTCCAATTTCTGGGCCATTGTTTCCCATGTTTTATGTGTCTTCCTCTTCATCTGAAATCTGTTCATTTCTAAGCCAGGCATGGTGGCTTGTAATCCCAGCACTTGGGAGGCTGAGATAGGAGGACCGTACAGGTTCAAAGCCAGCCTCAGCTACTTAGTGAGGCTCTCAGCAACTTAGAAAGACCCTGTTTCCAAATAAAGTATAAAAAATAGGTCTGGAAGTATAGCCCGGAGGTAGAATGCCCCTGGGTTCCATCCCCAGTACTGAAAAAGAAAAAAAGAATCAAATCAAATCAAATCAAATCTGCTCATTTCTCTGAGCCCCAGCCCTGGCATCCACAGCTGGAAGTGATCCCTTCTTAAACCACAGCTCGCGCTGCCTGTACCACTCCCTTGGTTATCCTTAAACACAACCTTGCAAGGCATCCTGCCTCCCATGTGCATATGTTATTCTCCAAACTAGACTGCTTAACCTTCACTGCCTGTGTATACTAGGTGTGCTGGATAGATATACTGATTGATTATTTTTCAAAAGTAATTGCTGTTTTCATCACTCTTTAACACATTTTATCGTAATGATGTGGTAATGATATTGAATGAAAAAGTAATAATGCTAAAGGAAAGGGAGGCTGTGTCTTATTAGTGTTCCAGTGCTTCTATGTTTAAGGATCAAGACCCAAATGGCCATTTGTACTAAAAGCAAAAATTCACCCGGATTCAGTTTACTTTGGGTGTGTGTGTGTAGGGAGGGGCTTGCTTTATTTACACCTACTTGTTTTGATTGCCATAATCGTGTGTGTGTGTGTGTGTGTGTGTGTGTGTGTGTGTGTGTGGTGCTGGGGATTGAACCCAGGGGCATTCTATTTCCGAGCTACACCCCCAGCTCAAATTTTATTGTTTATTTTGAAACAAGATCACACTGAGTTGCAAAGGGCCACACTAAGTAGTAGCTGAGGCTGTCTGCAACCTGTGATCCTCCTGTCTCAGCTTCCCAAGTACTGAGATGAAAAGTGTGTGCCACCATGCCTGGCTGATTGCCATAATCTTTTCAATAAGAGCTCTTTCCTGCTGAGTATGGGGGCACACTTCCATGATCCCATGACTGGGGAGGCTGAGACACGAGTATCACAGGTTTGAGGCTAGCCTCAGCAATATAGTAAGACCCTATTTTCATATCAGAAATAAAATAGAGCTGGGTGTCTAGCATGGAGGTGGAATGCCCGTGGACTTAATCCTCAGTATCAAAACAAAACAGAACTCTTTCCTTCTAACTTTGCCCTTGATGAAAGAAATATTTTCTGGCTCCCTTTTGAGAGGTTAAAAAACCGAGTTCCTGAAAGGCACATCTTGTGGCAGCAGTAGAGGTACACAGATCTTCGGTATCTGGCTCCAGCCCAGCTCTGTGTTTAGAACACACTCCTCCCTTCTGTTTTTATAATTCCCCCAAAGAAAATCCCCTTTCCCTTCCACATTCCGTTCAGTTCCATCTAAGATGGTCTTTGAAATCTCTTAAATTTCCTGTGGCAGGAGGATAAATACTGAAGAGTGCAGTAAAATACGAATGACTTGCACTTTGGATAATGGCTGACCAGCACATCCTGCCCGGTGATTCTATTAAAGACAACTAAAAATGATGGATACGATACAAAGAAGCTAGTGATCTATCAGCTTCCCGGGAGATGGAAGTAATTAATGGGTTTGTGGTTAAACTGCTAGTAAACCTTCTATTTTGCCGACTTTGCACTTTCTTTGGGGAGGGGCGACAAGAGCTCAGTGTTTGGTTTGGTCTTGTGAGCCTAAAAGAGACACCTGGGATCACTTAGTATTGATTGGGTTGGGAACATGGTGTGAAAGTGTCCAGTTTTCCAAAAGAAGGTCGAGAGATAGAGAGAGAAAAAAGATGAGTGATAGCCATAAGCACCGTTCCTGGCTTTTCAGAGGCAAGGGACTGTTGACAGAACAAATAATCGCATCAGAGACTTTGAAGCTTCCCACGTGGTCAGCAGACAAGGGGCCACAACACTCAGCCATCAGTGCTGGAATTTGTTCAGTGAGCAGAAGGAAGGACCAAAAACCAATCCGAAACCACAGAACCTCAGCCCCAGGCTAGGGATTGCTTTTGAAACCTGAGCTTGTGTTGCTATGGTGGCAGGGGGTGGGGGTGTTGGTGTACAGTCCACTTGTACAAGCAAACCCTCTGATAATTTTGACCTTGAAGAAAATACATAATCCTTTCATCGCGGCGGGTTCCATTTTCCAAGGGCACAACTTGGACTCTCAACTGATTGTAGGTATCCTGTCAGGCCTCCAGAGCCCAGGCTGAATATGTGCTTGTCTCATTTCCAATATTTCACGTATGAAGTATCAGCAATCGTCGTGCATGCTTCCTCATGTGGAAAAATTAACTCAGAATATAAATCCCCAAGTGAAGATATTTTCCCCCTTGCAAGTTTCCCATCCCCATTGTGTGATGAAGGCTTTTGTGGCCGGGTGTGGTGGTGCATGCCTGTAATCCCAGTACTTGGGAAGCTAAAACAGGAGGACTGTAGATTCGAGGCCAGCCTCAGTAACTTAGCCCTTTTTAACTTAGTGAGACCCTGTTTCAAAATAAAGAAATAAGAAAATAAAAAAGGAGTGCGGGTTTATCTCAGAGGTAGAATGCCCCCCAGTTAAATAGTTCAATCTTCAATCTCCAGCCCCTCTCTCCCTCTCTCTCTCTCTCTCTCTCTCTCTCTCTCTCTCTCTCTCTCTCTCTTTCTCTCTCTCTCTGACACACACACACACACACACACACACACACACACAGCTTTTTTAACAGCCAAGTATGGCACCAGGCACACAGTCGGTCTGTTATCAGTGTCTTGTATTAATCCAGGCATTCTTCCAAAGAGTCCACAGTGCTTTTTCTTAGACATCACACCATGTCAGATCTCTTCTCCCTCCTGTGTTCACTTACCCTGCTTCATAACAACACCATTAGCTCCTCCCCTCTTCTCTTACTGTCCTGTAACCGAATATTTGTTCACTGTGCCTTTTGCACTTGTCCCCATTGTTTCCTTTTATTTTTCCCCTTTCCAGGGGCAGGTTCTTATCATTCCTTGCCTGGAATATGGCCTCCACAAGCCTGTGGCTCCCCGCCTCCAAAACCACACTGTCTTCAACTGATTCCCGTGGTGAACCCGGGCTTGCCCTCCCTCTTCATTCTGCGAGTGTGACTGTCCACTGAGCCACCGGCATTCTCTGGCTCAGGCTGTTTCCCTGCAATGTCCCTTCCTCTTCTCCCATCCATAATATCCCTCTGATCGATCACGATTCATCCTAAATGCTATAGCATGGAAGCCCGTCCTGATCTCCCTAGGGAGAATTCATCATTCTTTATCCCTATTCACATGGAAGATTTAGTTGTGAGTTCCACGTTAGCATTTCTTTCCATTTGCATTATATATATGCAAACACATTATATGTAATAAGTCTACCAGTTACTTATGTGCTTGAAAAAACTAGACAGCAAGCCCCTTGAGCCCAAGGATGATGCCTCGTGTGACTCTGTACCCTCCTACAGCACCTGGCAATCAGCCTGGCCCTCATAAACCAGTACATGAACTGCGTGAATAATATCCCCATGTTGGAGGTAAAGAGAGGTTAGCATTTGATGCCCTAAGGACAGATAAAGTGATTTATTTAGCTGGCTGCATTGGCATGTGCCCATAATCTCAGTGCTTGGGAGGCTGAGGGAGGAAGATTGCAGGTTTGAGGCCAGCCTCAGTGACTTAGCAAGATTTGGTTAGATCCTTTGGCAATATTTAAGATTTCAAAAATAAGCCGGGCGTGGTGGTGCATGCTTGTAATCCCAGCATTTGGGAGGCTGAGACCAGAGGATCACGGTTCGCGGACAGCCTCAGCTACTTAGTGAGGCCCTCTGCAGCTCAGTGAGACCCCGTTTCAAAATAAAGAATAAAAAAATGGCCAGAGGGTGTAGCTCAGAGGTTAAATGCCTCTGGGTTCCATCCCCAGATCCGTAATAAATAAATAAATAAATAAATAAATAAATAAATAAATAAATATAAAGGTCTGGGGTGTAGCTCAGAGATAGAATGCCCCTGGCTTTAATCCGCAGTACTATTTGTCCAAGGTCCTTTAAAAGGCCTCAAGGCAAGTCAGGGACACCATCGTGTCTGTCACAGTCCTCAGTTTCTGGGTGATGCCACATCTTCAAAGATATTGGCAGTAGATATTGGTAGAGATTTGTTATTTTATAAGTTGGGTGGGCCTGTGAATCTGGGGCAAGAACTCGGGTGCACAGGTATGTTAAATCTATATGAGTTTTGTTTTACTTTTTTTCCCCCAGTACTGGGAATGAATCCAGGGACATTATACCTCCAGGCTACACTCCCAGCCTAATTTTATTTTTTTATTTTGAAAAAGGATCTTGCTAAACTGCCTAATATCTCGCTAAGTTCCTGAGGTTAGCCTCAAACCTGTGATCCTGCTCTTTCAGCCTCCCAAGTACTAGAATTATAGATGTGCACCACCATGCCCTGTCTTGCTTTACTCTTGAGGAGAGCTGTTCCATAGAAGTACAATGGGAAATGTTTATGACACTTCCCATTTCCTAGTACTCAATTACAAAAAGTAAAAAGACGGAGGTGCTACTAATTTTACTAATATATTTTATTTAGCCCCAGATTTCTATGTATCATGTAGCTCATTTCCCTGCTTTCATGGGTTAAAAAGGGGAAAAAAGTATAATAGGGAGAATTATTAGAGGACTCCAATTAGCCAACACCCCTCTACCCCCACTTGCCACCAACTTCTTCACTAAATTGGAACCTGCTGCTGGCTTCCTGGGGCGTCTGTGAAAGGTAATAGAATTCTGTTGACAAAGCACTTGAAAATCCAGGGATGAGGCAGCCAGGGTAATTCCCAGGCTGGCCAGGCTGGCCTGTGGCTGGTCTGTGTCTACACTGTAGCTGCCCCTGCATAACCACGGAGATCTGTGCTTCCTTCTGTAGCTGAGATCTGCATCACTGTCTCACGGTACTCGAGGTGACTGTACATTTTCTCTTTCACTGCACCAGGATGCCATGTTTTTCAATGCTTTCGGTTTTGATCTGATGAGACTATATTTGAGGTTTCAGTGCTTAACTGCTTTTGAGTGATCAAATATGTGGAAAACGGCTTTCTCCGCCAAATGGCACATATTCCAAATTCAAAATAGTTGAAGATCACTTTTTCACCTTTCCTCCGAGTTTCCCATTGAATGGCACCCCAGAGGCCAATTTAAAGCTTGAAAAAGTTTAGGCCCAAAATGTTCTGGAACAAATGAAAATGAAGTATGTCACTGAGCTGGTGGTATCTAGCCTCTGTGTATATAGCAAAACCGTGAAAGCGCTTGGTGTTATTTATTTATAATAGGAAACTGGGATTAGTAATTAATTTTTCCCAAATGGTATGAGGGCCAGGCATGGCCCCATGGCCAGCTGCAATAGGAGACCGGAGGCTTAAGGGTACACAGAAATAACTCTCGACCCTTCACAATGTTAAAGCAGGTGCATCGTGCCCTCTGGGAAGCACACTGTCCACAGTTGGATGAGCACTTCAGCAGTGCACTGAGCTTTGGGATAAAAATGGGAAATTTCTCCCCAAATGAGCTTATTATCTGCTGCTGTTGGGTGCAAGACATCCCTCAGCTATGGCGGGAATTACAGCTTCCATCTGTTCCCTAATGTGAAAAATGTGTGCGGGCCTCTGTGCTACCAAGCTACATGAACTTTAGACATTCAGATCTGCTGACACATTTGGGTCGCGGCTCTCGGAATGGCTTTTGTCAATTATTTCATTACATATCCAAATAACCATCCTGAGGGTGGTCCGGATTTGTGATCTGTGACAGTGTGGTGCTGACATATTTCTTGCCCTTGTAACTCTTATGTTTTTTGGCTTTGTTTAGGGGGCGATGATATATAAGGACCCAGGATATTTAATCATTATTACTTTTGAAGTGAGCACAGTACCACCATTATGAAACATTCTTGGGCACAGTTACAGCCAAATCCACATCATTAATTCTTGGCCTCTTCCCAGAGTCTCTGGTCTTTCACCTTGCTCCATTATTTTGCCCAGATAAATAAAAAAAATAGTGTTTTGTGCTTATTGAGCAACTTTCCATCCGAAAATTGCAAGGCCCTCTGCAAATTTTTATTTCTTTAAGTACAAATAAATATTTTCAGAGAGCCATGCATATTTAAGTGTGTTTATTTGTGCAGGGTTTTTTTCCAATGGGCAAAAAATGTATGTCTTTTTCCGTGTTTGCTTTGGAATATAGACATGTAATGTGGAGACTGAAATGTTGCTTGACATATTTAATAAATATCCCTTGAGTAAGTGATTAGATACAGAGTCATAGAGGCTCTTGAGGATTTGGACAAGCATTAGTTTCTTTGACTGATTTTATATACTTGGACATTTTCAGGGTTACGACTGATGCATTAAATGCAGAATTTGTTTTTAGTAAGTGCTGGCTGCTTCTGATCATTACCCGGAGGAGGAAATGCTTTGACTAAGTAAGCAAGGGGAAGTCACCAATTGAAAAACACAACTAGTTACTTATGACTTAAGATTTAATTGTGGTTAGGTCTAGTAGTTAATTACTTGTACAAAATAACAGCAATCTAGTTTCAATAAATTAATCCACTCTGGACTTTAGCATACCATTTAGTATCGTTTTTCTTTTTGTGGGGAGGGTATTAGGGATTACACCCAGAAGTATTATACCCCTAGCCCTAAGTTACTGAGGCTGGCCTCAAACGTGTGATGCTCCTGTCTCAGCCTCCCAAGTACTAGGCTTGCAGGTAGGCATAACCACATCCCACTTGTTTGATTTTCTTTGGCAGAGAAAATGCTAGATGTTCTCCCAAATATATTTTGTTTTCATCCTGGACATACAGATGGACTACATGTCCCAGCATTCCTTGGTTAGGTGGAACTCTGACTGAATTATGACTAATGAGGTATGAGCAGAAGTAATTGAGTTTTAGCTCTGATCTTAAAATCTTTCTTCCTAGTCCTCCACATATTCTCTTTCTTGGCCTGATAGATGTAGAGAATTCTATGGAAGACCCTAGGCCTCTGAGGGAGAGCTGGGCCACAAGATAGAAAGAGTCTGGGTCCCTGAAAAACCACCAAGAGTAGAGCATCTCAGCCAACATGCCTTTGGTGTGACATAAGCAAGAAATTGACCTCTCTTGTCTAAAGCCAATGATATTTGGGAGTTTTTTGCTATGCTGCTTCGCCTACCCTAACTAATATTCTTTTAGATGTGGCAGAGAATCAGTACTCTTCATACACATTGCACAAGTTTCAGGGGAACACGCAGAGCCCATTGCTGGTGTCGAACAGTAAGTCGTGAAAATGCGTAACTGATGAGCCATGTGGTTCTTTGATCACCATGTCCAATGAAGCCACATGCTTATGCGATTTTCTGGTTTGAGTCAGCCTTTTATCTGGGGCAGATGCGACTATGGACAGTTTCATGTAGTGAAAACTGATCATTTCAGTACGTGGCTTCTGCAGAGGAAGGAGGGGCAGGTGCAAAAATCTATCTGAATAACAAAGGCTTTAGCTTCAGTTTTTCTCTAAGAAGTGTTTCCTAACCTCACCCATGTCTGAGTTGTATACTTCCCATCCTGGGTCCTACAGCCAACTTCTCACGTCGCTAGCTTTTGATGAATGGCTCTTGGTCTCAACTCTCGTCCTTCTGTCTCAGGAGGCAAGAAACATTTCAGCTTGGTTCACTGTACTCTGCCCAGTGCCTGGCATAGAAATGTTGTTGACTGAATGACTAAGGGAATGGATGTCAACAGGATTTTGATTATCAAGCATGAGCAATGGCCTTAGGATAATTGATGAACCCCTTCTATGAAGCAGGCTGGATTTTTTTTTGCTGCTTAAAAACAGGAAACATAGCTATGTATGGTGGTGCATGCTGTAATTCCAGTACTTGGGAGGCTCAGATAGGAGGTTCATAGGTTTGAATCTAGTCTCAGCAACTTACCAAGTCCCTCATAAAGTTAGTGAGGCTTTGTTTCAAAATAAAAAATAAGGGTAGGGTATATCTCAGAGGAAGAATACCACCACCACCAAAAAAAAATTAGAAACAAGGGCCCAATCCATTTCCAGGTTTTGTTTTATTAGCTGCTGTGAGTCTCTAAATATTGGAGTACAAGTAACTGGTGGCCCAAGTCTCTTGGTGACACCATTTGAGAGCAAAGATCCAAGTAGAAGTTAAAGGCAAATCCCCTATCTTGTGTCCCAAAATATATCTTGATATTTCATTCTTTGCAGTTCAATTACCCAACCTTTACTGAGCCACTTCTTGGTAGAGCCTGGTTCTAGGTGTTAACACACAGTGATGTGTAAGACCTAAGTGACCCAGCTCTCAAGAAGGTTACAGTCAAGTGACAGGAACAGACCAATGACAAACAAACAAGAAAATGTCAGATGGAGATAAGTTATTGTGAAAACATTCACAAAGGTCAAGATTCGGGAGGTTTCTGGGTCAGGAAGATCTTAAAATCAGGAAGGTCTCTGTGGAATGGGTATTTTCATGACAAGTAAGCAGAAGCCTGAATTAGTCTTATTACCACATTTAGGCCAATATTTTTAAGATGTTATCATTTTGGTACAGAACATCAACATAAAATATAATTACATAAAATCCATATCAAATATTGATATGAGATAGCTTAAATCCCTTTATCTATACTGAGTCTTTAAAAACAAGGGTGTATTTCTGTGTATAGCATGCATCAGTTCATATGGTAAATTTTCTTCAGAAAGACTTGATCTGTATTAAGATTCAAATCATTCCATAAAATTTGACAAAGTGGATCACATACCCCCTTTATCTATACTGAGTCTTTAAAAACAAGGGTGTATTTCTGTGTATAGCATGTATCAGTTCATATGGTAAATTTTCTTCAGAAAGACTTGATCTGTATTAAGATTCAAATCATTCCATAAAATTTGACAAAGTGGATCACATACCCTGTTCTTCCAAACATACCTAAAAGTTTTCCAATAACTGGAGTGTCAACATATCAGTAGTAGTAGTACTGAAGGTTGAATCCAGAGACATTCTACCTCCAAGCTCTACCTCCAGACCTATTTTATTTTTTATTTTGAAACAGAGTCTCACTAAGTTGCTGAGGCTGACCTTGAAGCTGCTATCCTCCTATCTCAGCCTCCTAAGTACTAGGATTATAGGCATGCCACACCATGCCCAGCTTGGAGTATCAATTTCAAATGAATTGCACCAACCACATTTGAACTACTTAATGGCCACATATGGCTGGTACTGCCACACTGGACAGAACAGATATCATTTTTTTTGCAATACTGGGAATTAAACCCAGGACCTCCTGCATGCTAGACAAGTACTTTACTATTAAGCTATATCCTCGGCCCCTTCTTAAATTTTATTTTGAGCCAGTGTCTCTTTAAGTTTCTCAGGCTAAACTGTAACTACAATTTCCCCACCTCAGCTTCTTGAGTAGCTGGGATCACAGGTGGGCACCACCATGCCTTACAGATTTACGTTTTTAAGCCTCTGCTCTTCTTATCTCTTCTAGCCCTTAGTTCATTAGTACTTAGAAAACGGCTTAGGAAAACCTATTTGCTCTCATTATTTTCCTAGGAAACCGGTTGGTGAGTTTCTTCGTAAGCAAATCAAGATGCTCTGATGGAGTTGTGGGCGTGAAAATCACTCTCCAGTCATAGTTTCCAATAGTAGGTTTTCTTTCAACTTAGCTTCCAGAACTTTCTCATTTG
This sequence comes from Muscardinus avellanarius, assembly GCF_963383645.1. Taxonomy (NCBI): domain Eukaryota; kingdom Metazoa; phylum Chordata; class Mammalia; order Rodentia; family Gliridae; genus Muscardinus; species Muscardinus avellanarius. The sequence continues at coordinate 11,460,272 of NC_137792.1, forward strand.
ATGCATTCATATACCTAGAATGACCTCATATTTTTTTGATATAGCAGTGAAATATGCTGCTCCCCCAGCCATCTACAGAATGGACCTCTCTAATTGAACATGGCAGGAATTTCAATGGGATGATATCGAGAAGAACCTAGACCAGGCTACTCTGCTTATTTGGACCGATTGCTGGAATGTTTGCTAAGTTCTTTTTGATGAACTCAATGTCAGTTAGCCAAAGGAGGTCCGATTTCCTTGCCTTCTGTCTCCATGTTTCCATTCGTGATATACTATCCCAATGGGGAGGGAAACAATGGAATGAAATTCCAGGTCCCAAATACTCAGGGCAAATATGCAGTACTGAGTTTAGCATCTTGTAACTTGAAGGCAGCAAAATTAATTGAACAAGTTTGAAAGGAGAGAGACAAAGAAAGCTTTGCAGAGCATTAGAGACCTTGTTCTCTGTGTGATTTTTATCCTCTCTGAATCATTTCCAATACAAGAAAATGAAAATGACTCAATTTTACACATTGGAGGATCCCTTACTTATATTCTCCAAATGAAAAAGACTGAAATCCAAAGTCTTACCATCTGCTACCCTTTCTGAAAGCTTTGTGGTTGGACAATTGTTTGCCATCAAGTGGGCAAATGAGAAAAATGAGTTTTATCTTTATTCAACATCCTCTCTTGCTGAGCAGTGTTGGTACATGCCTATGATCCCAGTATTTGGGAGGGCAAGACAGGAGGATCTCAGGTTGGAGGCTAGCCTCAGCAACCCAATATCTTCCTGACCCTAAATGTCAGCTTACTTTCAGCCAGTCTTATCATTTCATTATACTCATTCTCCTAAGGTTGGACTCGTGTGAGAATCCTGCATCTGCATGCATGATGCCATCTGAAATAAATCTAATGGGAATTGGAAAGCTTCTGGAATTTCCTTATCAGAAGGAGCCAAGCTAAATAAATGTAATTTGCTTCCATGAGGAGCTCAGTGAAGGCTGTCACCATTCTGGGCAAGATGATTTCATGCCAGATGATATGTCAAGACTGAGGTTTTTCTGGGCTCCCGCTGAAGCAGGTACCCTAACTTTTCTATCTGCATGTCCACATGCAGAGTGTCAGTGGGGCCCTGACCACATGATATTACTGGCCTGGCACCAAATGTCTTTCAATTAATACACCAAACTGGCAGAATTGGGAATTACATAACTACGACTTAGAGCAATTGTGCATGATCTTGAATATGTTCGGGTTTGGGGAAACCAGGCCTTCTCTTCCAAACCAAGCTAAAGTAGTCAGTCATCAAATAATGAATAAAATATAAATCAGAGTATTACAACGACTGGGAACCTTGGAGACCATCTACAAATGTCTCTTTATCTCTGAATGGTCTTGTTCTAGGACCATTTAAATGTTCTTTCCCCTTTCCTTATAAAATGTAGTTTTGCTTGTGCTAGGATCTTCAGAAAATCTTAAATCCTAAGTGAAATATTAGCTGGGTGTAGAACTATAGGAAGCCCTATGGTTTCTCCTTTCCAAGCCCAAGTTGCCTTCCACCTACTGGCTAATGTTTCTACTTCTACCATTCCAGGTCTGTCCTTTCAGCACTAGGATAATTATATTCACATGTAAACATCCTAGGAAATGCTTGGACCATTTATCAGGAGGTTTTGCACTTTAATATGAAGGAAGGATCAAAGTAAGGAGTGGTAGGATAATATTTTTGTAGCAATAAATTCAGGGGTTGTAGAGAGGAAGAGGGTGACAGTCTGAAATTCATAAAGCTCCAAAAAGAGAACTTGAGGACTCACTTGGTGGCTCAACAGATTCTCATGTCTTCCTCCTAGATGTTTTCATGTGTATGGATTAGTCTTTGGACTCTAGTGGTGATCTAGTTATATGGTAATTCTTCTTACAAACTGGAGCCCTGCCAAGTGGCTGGTTCCAATGCTGAGGGGAAACTAAGACCCATGGTAAGAATTTTCAGACTTTCTATATGAGTTTATGGCAGAAGAGAGCCAGCCAAGGCAGGAAGGTTAGGGTCTTGTTTGCAACTTCCTTATGAATGGAACCCCTTATCCAGACTCAAAGGAGAACATTGTATAGGGGTTACATATACAACCTACATGTGTAGGGGTTACATATACAACCTCCATGTGTAGCAGGCCAACATACATGGACTCACACATATATATACCATATACATGCAACTATTTGCACCTGAAACACTGAAGCAAGTGGTAGGCACTTCCCATGGTAGCTGGTGTTTCAGTCTTGGTCTTTCTTATTGTCTGTTGGTTTGGGATTGGGATGTGAGTGATAGGAGATGGTGAATCTGTGCTTTTTGAGTTAGCACAATAGATTCCCTAGCCTCTCTCATTGGGATAGCCCAGCACAGTGATTAGGAGCCCAATATCTACTATTTTCCACTTTCAAAGCCTTGGACAATATATTTGACCTCTCTTGATTTGTAAAATGTAGATAATACTAGTATCTACCTCAGAGAGTTTCTGGTAAAATTAACTGAAATAGCACTTAATACAATGCCTGACACATGATAGGTACGCAATAAACATTTCTTAAAGGAATAAAATACTAATTTTACCACTATTTTATTGTTATCACAGGAAAACTTCCATTGCATAGTAGCTTTAGATTTAGCAGAAGAAGTTGGAAGATGGTTTAAGAATCTCAGTTTCTGTTATTATAGCAGGACCAGAGTGTCCTGCTGGCTCTTCTGCAGATATTTCTCTGTATATGAAGGAAAAGAAAAAATAAAAAAACCTAAATTCCTCAAAACAAAACAAATAATGAAATCTGGGGTGTGAGGAAGCAAGGGATTAGCATCTTGCAATTAAATACAGTGCTGCTACGAAGCAGCTTCTGGAGAGACAGTCAAGCCAGATTGAGTTTTTCGTGTTTGTAGTTCCAGACTTTGACTGGTTTGGTTGCAAGTGTTATACTTCCTTCCGAATTTGAATGAGCCACCAAAGCAGTGCATATTGCCCCCCTCCCCCTGTTTTCAGCACTCCACAATTTTTGCTCTCTTCTTTATTTCCTATCCTGAGTTTCCTCTCTGATAGAAGAAAACAAGATGGTGGCACTTCCTTGGTGAGAGCAGAGACTGAGTACTGTAACTGTGGGGCTCTCTGGAGGAGTAGAGTGTTTTATAATGTTTAGTTGGCTGATCTCCTGATCAACATCCACTGAGGGACTTGGGAATTGGGATGTGCTTTCCATTTCCCAATCATTTGGTGGGTGCTACTTCACTGCAACCTGGCATCAGGCCTAGTGGAGGCTGGAGCCTTTGCGGGGCAAGGAAACACTGGGCTGTGGCTGGCCAGGTCCTAATTTTCCATTGATATTCCCATATGTACAGGAATCCAAACCTGGGCAGCCAGCAAGCTTAGGCAGCAATCTACCTGAGAGTAGGAGTAGCTCTGAATCAATTGCAGTGGCCTGGGCTACACATTTAGATCCAGGAAATGAGGACTCATGCAAACAGGAAGATAAGGCATTCATCCGACTTTTTTCCTGAAATGCCAGAGGAATGAAACAGGTCAGTGGTGAATCCAAAATGAGCCTCTGGCCGCTCTCCAAAGTGATTTGACCTATTTCAGAGTTCCTGAGAATAAGGCAAAGGAAGTTCATTGGCCTGTATCTTGATTTGTCCAGGGAGAAGTGAGAGGGGGCAGATGGCCAGGCAGCTGGAGTCCCCAAGTCTCTGGTTATGGAGCATATGAGTGTCTATGGCTGCAACTCATGAGAAGGGATCTGGGACATTGACTTTAGGCCAACTTAGCATACAAATAGCAACCCCGGCCGATGCATTGGTAATCTGGTATGCCAGCTTGGTGGCTCTGGTCACCAAAAGGACTCTATCAGACTCTGAAAGTGTTCCTACATATTACACTGGTTTTTCCACTTCTATAAGATGGAATCTTGGGCTAAGTGAACAAAGGGACATTCAGGCCCCGATGGAAAGCAAAGCCACAAAATCCCCAGGCTGGCCCCACTGCTGCCTAGCAGGTTGGAGTTGGGAGTCAATGATGTTGGTATCTGGTCCACATCTCCTGTACCAGCGGGCACGCCCTTCCTCAAGCAGCTGTAAGTGTTGGCTGCTAAAGGCTACAGCTGCTGCTTCTCCGGAGATTCGCACTTAGCCAAATGTAAGCCTAGCCATCTCTCCTGACTCCAGGTGAGACAAGCTCTGTGATGTGATTTGTACTCTAGAGTTCCCTGAGGATCAGAGATCTCTGATCCCTGCAGGATCAGGCTGAAGCAAATGTCCAGCTGAATCCACATTCTCACTTAGTCCCTTCCCTGCTATGCCCTGGTTCTTCCTGCCCCTTCTACTAAGAGTACCTGCTGAACTCAGGCATGGTGGTGCACGCTTGTAATCCCAGCATTCTGGAGGCTGAGACTAGAGGATCACAGTTAGCAGCCAGCCTCAGCTACTTAGCAAGGCTCTTCACAACTCAGTGAGACCCTGTTTCAAAAAATAAAAAAGACTGAAAAATAGGGCTGGGGTGTAGCTCAGAGGTACAATGCCCCTGGGTTCCATCCCCAGTATACTCCCCCCCAAAAAAGAGTACCTGCTGTATGCAGTACTCTACTTTAGACTTTGCTTCTAGGGAACCAAACCCAAGATAGATTTGGGGGAGGAGGAGTACTTGTAGGCAGTTCTAAATCCAACTGTACATCAGAATCATCTAGGCAGCTTAAAAATACAAATTCCCAGTCCCCCGCCTTTAGTAATTCTGATTCAGTGGGTCTGGGATGGGGCCTGAGATTCTGTAGCTTACCTAAGTGGGTCCTCGGTCATTTTAATGCAGCCAGTCTTTTGATCGATGTAGACCACTCCTTTTAACTCATTGTCTTCATTTCTTTTCTTAGGTGTTCTAAGAAACACTCATCAAACAAGTTCATGAACAAAATACACCATCTGTCAAAGACACTATGAAGCAGAGAGTTAGGGCCAGACTTGGTGGCTTATGCCTGTAACCTCCAGTACTAAGAAGGCAGACAGGTGGATCACCCATTCAAAGCCAATCTCAGCAATATAGAGAGGCGCTCAGCAACTTAGTGATACCGTGTTTAAACAAGAATAAAATAAAAAGGGCTGGGAGTGTAATTTGGAGGTAGAATTCCCCTGGATTCAATCCCAATATCAAAAATAAAAAAGAAGAAACCACCTTGAATAAAAAGATGCACAGTGCTTGGCAAATCTCTTTGAGTCCAGCCTACTGTGCTGGCGTATAACATTCTAAGCATCTTTAAGGTTTTTATCATGTGTATCCTGAAGTATAAAGAGAGGTCTATCTGGTTGGAAAAAGGAAGATGCTTCTGGGCTGTTGTCCAGTTACTATGGAGTTTCCCAAAAGAGATGTTTGACCAAATTGAGAATGTGTGTGTGTGTGTGTGTGTGTGTGTGTGTGTGTGTGTGTGTGTTGGTAGTACTGGGGTTCTAGAAGCCCTTCTACCTCCGGGCTACACTCCCAGACCTGTTTTTATATTTTTATTTGGAAACAGGGTCTCTTAAGCCAGAAAGGCTGACTTCGAACCTGTGATCCTCCTGTCTCCACCTCCCAAGCGCGGGGATTACAAGCATGAGCCACCACATCCAGGGAGAATTTGTGTGTTTGTGTGTGGGATAGGCACTGGGATTGAACTCAGGCATTCTAAATCTTGTTTCTGTTTTGGTTTTTATTTTTAAACAAGATCTCACTAAGTTGCTGAGAGCCCTGCTAAATGAGCGAGGCTGCCCTCAAACCTGCGATGCTCCTGTCTCAGCCTCCCAAGTACTGAGATTACAGTAGGCATGTACCACCATGCCTGGCCCCAAGCTAAGAATTTAATGAATGTTTTCCAGGCACCATTCTCAGAAGTGTTAATATATTAGTCCCTTTTAAATAACAGGCCTATATTTTCCATACTGTTATTTTTTTTTTCTTTTTGGTGGTACTGGGGTTCCTGGAAGCCCTTCTACCTCTGGGCTACACTCCCAGACCTATTTTATATTTTTGAAACAGGGTCTTTTACGCCAGCGCGGCTGGCTTCGAACCTGCACGATCCTCTTGTCTCCGCCTCCCAAGCGCAGGGATTACAAGCATGCGCCACCACACCCGGCTCCATATTGTTAGTTTTATAGTTGATTTGGTGGTAAAATTCAAAGAGAAGTATTTTGTCCTGTTTTCAGGGATCCTGTAATTGGAAGATTTGTGAATAGGTTCTTGTGAAAGACACCATCCTAGGGATTGTGAATCAAATTGACTAATCAAAATTTTTATACTTTTATTAGTGCATTGTAATTATATATTGTACTGAGTGAGGTTCAAAGAGATACAAACATACATGCACACAGCACATGGTTTGCTTCCCTTCACATCTCGCCCATCCCAACTCCTCTTCCCTGTACATGTTAGTGAAATTGGTAGGAATACCTTCATATATAGACTTAACATTACTTGGATTGTTTTCATCCTCAGTCTTCCATTTTCCCCTCCCTAACCCCCTTCCACTATTCTACTGGTCTCTCTCCTCAATAGTCTAAAGTCCCTTATGTTTCTTTCCTATTTTTTCTCCTTAGCTTCCACATATGGTATAAAACATATGACCCTTGACTTTCTGAGATTGGCTGATCTCACTTAATATTTTCTAATTCCATCTATATTATGGCAAATGACATAATTTTGTTTTTTATGGCTCAATAAAACTCCAATTGTGTGTACATACCACATTTTCTTTATCTATTCATCTACTGATGGATACCTGGGTTGGTTCCATAATTTGGCTATTGTGAATTGTATCACTATAAACATGGGTATGCATGTATCACTGTGATATTCTAACTTTAATTCTTTTGGAAAGATGCTGAGAAGTGGTATTGTTTGCTCTTATGGTGTTCTCATTCCTGGTCTTCTGAGGAACCTTCATACTGATCTGCATAGCAATTGTACTAATTTATACCCCCATCAACAGTGTATAAGAATTTCTAAGTTGGTTAATCTAATGCAGAAAAGGAAGTATTGTGGATCTTGTAGTGATGATAATGATAATAGTGATAATTAGCAACAGAACATGATTCTCAGACTTATTTGAGTGCTTACTAGGTCTAAGACCAAGCACCAATTATTTGATCTCTATTTTCTTACTTAATCATCCCAGCAACTCTTTGAGGTAAATGTATCTGCTGAAAATCAACAAAAGCTTTTAATGGGCGAAACTTTTTCTCCTATGTAAAGTAAGTTAAGGCTTATATGCATTCTGAGTAGAAATGAGGGACCAAGCCTTCCAGTCCCTCTTCTACCATCCCTAGACAGTAGCCCTTACCTTCAATGGTCCCATTTAGTTGCTGAAAGTCTATTCAACACTGGCCCAAGCAGCAGAACGAAAGAAGTAGCATGTTCCTTGTCCTCTGAGGAGACTTCCTCAAAATCCTCAACCACTGTAATTATTGGCCAAATAATAACCCTTAACTGCAAGGGAGGCCCACACATGTAGCATTTTCATTGTATAGCAATGGGCTCCATTTAAACAATTGAAGTGTGTGTGTGTGTGTGTGTGTGTGTGTGTGTGTGTGTGTGTGTGTTACTGGGGATTGAACCCAGGGACATTCTACCTCTGAGTCATGTCCTCAGACTCATCTTTTTTTTATTTTGGAACAGGATCTCACTACATGTCTGAGGCTAGCCTCAAACCCGTGAACCTCCTGCCTCAGCCTTCCAAGTACTGGGATTACAGTAGTAATTGTGCCACCACACCTGGCTTTAACAATAGAGATTTTTTTATCCACTCAAAAGAGAAGGGTAACATCAGAAGTGTGGTGGGAAATTAACAGTTTCTGCCACAGTAAGTGATATCTTTATCACCATTTGGCAAATAAAGAAAGATGAGGCACCAAGAGGCTGAGTTGCTTGGCCACATTTTATGCAACTTGTAGGTGGCAGAGCTACACTGAGATTTAAGCCCTCTTGACTTGAATGTCTCTCTCCTCACCATTATTCCCTCTTGTCCATCTTTGCTATTTTGCAGAATAGTTCTGCTTCCTTAGATGCACCTGTTCACTTTCTACTTTCTTTCTGGTGCACCTTTTACCCTCTTTTCTTTTTTTAGGGGAATACATGAGGCTTATTTAGGGAAGTGGAGTATGCCTTAAGAGAAGACCATGATAGAGGATTATGTTTCAGAGAAAGGCTCAGGAAGAGCCCATTTCTGGAAGTGGAAGACTTCCCTTTACTCCCTTCTCTGCATGATTCGTAGCATTCTTCAAAACTCAGTTCTGATGCCCCAGAAAGCCCTTCCCTGCATCCCAGCTGCTTTCTTTATTCAGTATCAATTGAGCACCTATTATTTGCCAGGGACCTTGCTCAGGTTCCTTAATCTCTTTGAGCTTCAATTCTTCATCCATAAAATGGGAACCATAAACCTTACTGCACACAGTTATTTTATAGGTTAAATGAGATACTATATATAAAGCGTAGTCACTGCAACACCATTCAGTTTTGAAACCCAGTGCCTTTCACTATTATTGTTATTGTTGCTATTATTGTTGTATTATCACAGCCCCCTGATGGTTGTAAAGTTCTGCTAGACCAGAATGGTACCCAAAGCCTTCTGATATCACCCACATACCCAACCAAAGTGAAAGCTCAGTAAATGTCTGTTGAGTGCATCAAAAGGTTCTTAATATGGACAGGATTTCCTGCTTATACTGCAATATTTAAGAAATAGCGAGAAATAACTAAGCCCCATAGGATTTTTTTCTTTTGAGGAGGATGAATTTAAGCTGTGCATTCCTGTGGGTGGTGTCCTACTGGAAAGCAAGACGGAATGGTAATCTATTTATCATATGCTTCCAGAAAGGCCACAGAAAGGAAACCATATTCTCTTCCTTTCAGAGTTTCTTTCTTCTTACCTTCCCTGATAGATTTAGCATGCCAACAAATCTGGCTGGACTCTTTTTTTGCATTTTCTTATGTCTCTCCTCCTCCATCCTTCTGTACTGCTCTCCTTGGCCTCTGCTACCTGTGGGAATAGGGCTGCTGGCCTGGTGTCCACAGGAGGAAATTTCTGGAAATCTACAGGCATCGTGCATCAGGGGTGTCAGAGCTGTTACATTCTAGTGCCCCAGGCAGCACCTCACCAAGAGCTTGCAGCAAAACCGCACATCAGTGTGGCTTTCTCCCCTTCTGCAAAGGTGAAAGGCAAGTTCACAGGATGCGGGCATTTCTTTTCCCCTTGACATCTGGTTTGATTCTGGGCGGCTAAATAGTATCTTTGCCATGAACAACAAAAGCTAATTCACTGTGGTTTTTAAACACCAAGTGCAAATATTTTTCCTTTTCAGCTTGGGGTCACTGGAAGGGAAAAAACAGGGCTGAGAGGGAGATTAACCTTTTAAAACCTATTATGACTTCCCAGAGAAAATAAAACAATGGGAGCATTGCCTTTCATTTGGGAGAGTCTTTTCACCAGTGATTGTGGTTTGAGGCAAGCTAGGAAGAAGAGTTTTTAGTGTGATCATGCAAAAGCCCATCCTGATTGCTTCCATGGACCCACACAAATCCCAATAAGGTCCAAGGCCTCCCTCTATTCTTACTCTCTTCTCTATCTTCATCTAAGGCTGATTTACCCTTCCCCTTATCTCCATCATGGGCTTTCTGTCTTCCTCATGCATGTCCCTGTGGCTCAGCTAATGGAGGGAAGGGGACCGTGCAATTGGCGGTATTTCAGGCAATGGCCATGCCATCCACTGATGGTTCTCTAAGGTTCCAAGCCAACTCGCTGTCTTAATGCATCCATTATGGAAAGGCTGTGGAAGTCCCTACACTCTCCTTTTCTGGCCAAGAGGAAGATCTGACAGGGTACAGGATGGCCCATGTTCCAGAAGTGATTTGAGGTGTCTTACCTTGTACAATTGCTATCTGCATCGCAAGAGCAGAACGTGTTGCTACAGGTTGTGTGTGGATTGACAGTTTGTGTATGGGGGCGAGTCAGAAATTGATTTGCAACCTGCACCAAGCAAACTTCAATTGTATCCACCCCCTGCCGCAGTCCTTGTCCTTTTGGTGTGTGCACAAATATTTGCCGACTTGCCGAGTAGCTCACCCTCAAACCAAATGAAAATTTCACAGCTAAGCCAGCTGGCCCCGTCCTGGTGAAAAGAATCGGTGGCAACCTGGGGGAGAGATGAATTGGAATCTATCCCAACTTGTGATTGGGTGGTCTGCACAGGGCCTGGATTGCCGAGGCTTCCTGGATTTGAGCATTCCTGCCTCTACCAATGGGCTGATGGCTTTCATAGCCACATTGCACTTGGCAGAGCTTCTCTTGCTGATGGGGCCTGAGAGTCAGCATTTCTAACAAGCTCAAAAGGTGATTGCCATGCTTCTGATCTCCTGGCCACTGCTATTGAAATTCCAATGCTGTTTCAAAGTACCACTGTGTTCTAAACTCTTGCAGGGCCTGGAAAGGAAAAGTGCTAAGCCCCTCCTCTGGAGACAGGGTGTGTCTGAGGCTGCCCAGATTTGCCATTCAAGTGAACCCCAGAGGGATTAGCAGCTGGCCCAGCACTCGGGTGAGACCATCTCCCCCTCCAGGGGGGAGTCCCAGAAGCAGCGCAGAGGTTGTGTGAAAATCCACCATCCTCCCTGTGGAAGGTTGCCCTCTCTCGCCCTCCCACCCCCCTGCCCCATGTGCTGACTTAAAGAGATCAGCTTTCAGCTCTCAGGCATTCAGAGGGGGCTTTGCATAAAAGAAAAGGCCTTTCCTTAAGAAGCAGAACGGGAATCCCAGCATGGCTCTGGCCTGCTGCATGCCCAAGAATGCAGGTATTTGGGGTTTGCAGCATTTCCTGGCAAGACAAAGAGGGAGGGAAGCTGGGGGTGGGTGCCTGGCTTAATGGAGCCAGGCCTGCTGTTGCTGCTGCCTATTAGGGGAGGGAGGAAGGAGCATGTTTCTCAAAGAAAGTGAGTCCTTTCTGCAGAAACAGATGTGAGGACAGGAAGTCTGAGCCTGCCCCTCACTCAGCGCTGACCTTGACATTGAGGGTCAGTGGATCCTAAGCTTTGGAGACCAGGCATTGTTCATGCTAGTTAGCCAGAGTTTTCTACTCTGCGCTCCCTCTGAGGCATTGGACTACCTAAGGCTGAGGGGATGATCCTTTTTCCTTCTGCTCTGATGACTGAACATCTCAAAGGAGGGTCCAGAGGGTGGCCTGCATGGGGATTGCAGGACAGAATCCTGGGGCTCTGGCTCAGGACTGCTACAAAGGGGGCAGCATCCTGGCTCAGCTGCACTGGGCCCCTCGCTGCTTTCTTCTCCTCTGCTCTCCTGTTCTCCTGACTTTGAGGAACTCCTCAGTATCCTGTCCTCATCCTGAGATTACACAAAGAAATTTACCTCCTGGTGGTAGTTTGGAACAGTTAAGGATGTAATTTGTACATTTTCATATAAGTCAGGGGATCTGAAAGATCCAACAGCCAGGAAGCATTTATTCATCAGGCCTGATGGACTAAGTACTAGGAGGAGGCACAGATGTAAGAAGGAACTTCCAAGTACCTGCCAAAGGTTTACAGTTTAAGTTGAAGAAGAAAAATGGGGAAAAGACCTTTTTTGCTTAGCTTGACCCAGCTTACCTTCCAGAACTGAAAACCCATGACATAGTGATGGCTCATAAGCCAGGGAGGGGTCAGGGTGGGTCACAGGGTTACTGGTAAGAGAGCTCAACTTTCTAACAGCTGCTGGCAAGCTGTGAGTTTGGTTATCTCTGGGCATTCGTCTGGACAAGTCATGACATCTGGGCTGACTCTGGGTAGTTTGCAAATGTGGAGACCAGGCCTTTAATCAAAGATGCCTCCAAGTAGGACTTGGCAGATATTGCATTCCACACCATGAAAGCTGAGGGGGAAATGACTGCTATTTGCCTCAATGTAAATTTTATTATACCAGGTTTCATTATACAAATGTTAGAGGTTTGGGGGTGTGTGTTTATTACATAAACAACGGAGTTACTGTGATCTTCAACATCTTTCAAACCAAAGTCTCAAAGGGAGTTTTATTTACTAGATTTAAAGCTGTGGCACAATTGTTTCAGATGATTGCCTTATAAGCATAGGAATAATTCAGGGCAAAACAAAATTCTCTGCTTTCTTTCTTCCTCAAACCCTGCTGAATTTCCCCAGTGTGAAGACTGGCAGAGCCACAGGCCAACGACGCCCAGTCTTGTAGCTGGTAAGACTATCTGTGGCTAGGCTTAAAAGTGGGGCTTGTGCCTCAAGCTTCAGGCTTCTTTTGCATCTATCTTTGGAGGGGATGCCAGACAGGTGTGTGAGAACCACTTAGTCTGAACAGACCTCTCGGGTGCCTGTGGCCCATATGCCAACCCATAGTCAGCGGCCATGAAGCCCAACAGCTACTGTCATGATGTGTGTCCAGGTCTCCAGGCATTCATCTTTTCTAGAAGCAAAGCTTTTGCATCAGTAACCATGTCAGCTCAGACCTCTTAGTTCATTCCTGGGAACCCTGCACTTGGAGGTAAGTTGCTGCTATCTGAGAGCAAAAACACCTTAGCATTTGGGAGGCTAAGACAGGAGGATCGTGGTTCAAGGATGGCCTCAGCTACTTAGTGAGGCCCTTTGCAACTCAGCAAGACCATTTCAAAATAAAGAATAAAAAATAGGACTGATGGTGTAGCTCGGAAGAAGAATACCCCTGGGTTCAGCCCCTAGTACCACAAAAAAAGCCTTTGTCCATTTTATTGGTGTTTCCAACTTTTTAATTAATTTATCATGTTTTATATCTTTTATGGGAGATTTTAAGTTTCTAAAGTACTTCTGAAGCAGGGCATGGTGGTATATACTTGTCATCTTATTACTTGGGAGGCTGAGGCAGGAAGATCACAGGTTCAAGGCCAGCCTCAGCAACTTAATAAGGCACTGGCAACTTATGAGAACCTGTTTCCAAATAAAATAATGATAATAATGATGATAATAATAATAATAAAATTTTATTTTTAATATATTTTTATTGGTGCATTGTAGTCAAACATCACAATGGAATACAAGACTTGTTAGGATATACAAGCACGCATCATCCAATTAGCCTTTATCCAATCCCCATCCCATTCCCTCCCCCTCCCTAGATCCCATGCTTGATTTAGTGATTGACTTTGATATATTTGTTTAAGTACATCATGTGCTTTAAAGAGATTCCATCTTCCCCCATCCCATCCCCTCTTGTTGGTCACCTTAATTGCTCCTCCATAGGGCCCCTTCTTCCATTAGGTTCCCTCCTATTACCCATTTCTTCCTAGTTTTGCATATTAGGGAGAGCATCTGATTTTTTTCAATTTTCTGTGATATTTCTTTGTGTATGCCGCTTTGCAAGTTCCAATCCCACTCTTGAAGGCCCTGGAACTGGCCTGGCCACCTGGTAGACTCTGCTCCCGGCTTCACTGGCTCCAGTACCGGCCTTGCCTTGTAGCAGGCTCCGATCCAAGCCTTGGGAGCCCCAGAACCAGCCTTGTCTTTAGGCTAGCTCCTATCTCGGCCTTGCTGGCTCCAGCTACAGCCTCACCAAATGGCAGGCACTGATCCCGGCCTTGCTGACCCCAGCACCAGCCTCCCCCCTCGGCAGGCTCTGATCCCAGCCTTTGAGGGCCCGGCACAGGCCTTGCCTCACAGGGCAGACTCCAATCCCAGCCTCCCTGGCCCTGGCACCAACCTCACCCCTTGGCAGGCTCCGATCTCTGCCTCCAAGGCTCCAGCAATGGTCCTGCCTCACAGCAGGCTCTGATCCCGGCCTTGCTGGCCCTGGCACTGGCCTCACCCCTCTGCAGGCTTCAATCTCTGCCTCTGAGGCCCCAGCACTGGCCTTGACTCAGGGCAGGCTCCGATCCCAGCCTCGCTGACACTGGCACTGGCCTCACTCCTTGGCAGGCTCTGATCCCGGCCTCGGAGGTCATAGCACCAGCCTTGCCTCCCCTGATCCTGGCCTCGCTGGCCCTAGCACCAGCCTCACCCCTTGGCAGGCTCTGATTCCTGCCTTGGAGGCCCTGACACCGGCCTCACCCCTTAGCAGGCTCTGATCCTGGCCTCGGAGACCCCAGCACTGGCCTAACCCCTCAAATAATAAAGTTTTAAAAGGGCTTGGGGTATAGTTCAGATAGAATGCCCCTGGGTTCAATCGCCAGTACCACACACACACACACACACACACACACACACACACACACACGATGCTTCTTAAATTGAATATTTTATTTTACAAAATGACAGTTGGAAATCATAAATTAACCTCTGAGTACAGCATTGGTAACTTCCATTAGATTCCCCATGTGGGCTTCTCCTTGTTGGTTTCATCTTCTAGTTAAATTTTAGAGAGAAAGCGGGTATGAGGAAACAAAGTCTTTGGTATATTTCAGATCTGTATTTGAATCCATACTCTGTCATTTATCAGTTGTGTGCTTTGGGCAAGTTATGGGAGCATGGCTTTCTTATTTCTAAAATGGGCATAATAATATCTATCTTGTATGTCTTTAAATAAAGATGAAATGAAAGAACACGGGCAAAGGAAACATGGTGCACCTAGAAGATATGCAATCAATGGTAGCTCTGGATGATGATGGTGATGGTGATGATGATGATGATGATGATGATGATGATAAAAACATGCCACTGGCACAAGCAAAAACTTTGTGTCTGGGAAGCTGTTCTTCATTTGCATATCTTCTGCAGGGGGCCTGGGCAGTGGGTGTCCTTTCTGGATTAATTCACTTATCCTAATGTTCTCCAGAGGCCCTGGCAGATGGGACATGGAAATATCAGCAGTGTGCCTGGGGATGGGGGCATGCAGCCAAATGTTACATTGCATTGAGCATGCCCAGGCGAGCCAGGAGAGAGCCCACAAGAAAATTTACCATTCAGAAATTGATCTGAAGTTTCTTGCGCTCTCTCTCTCTCTCTCTCTCTCTCTCTCTCTCTCTCTCTCTCTTTTCCACAAATAGACTACTTGAGCTGCTGTCTCAAATGTGGTATCTTCCCTGGCTACACAACTGGGTGGCTTTCAATTTTGTAGGGTTCTTTGTGGGGGAGGTTACTGGGGATTGAACCCAGGAGCTATACCCAGCCCCTTTTATTTTTTATTTTGAAATGTGGTCTCACTAGGTTGACAAGGCTGGCCTCTAGCTTGCCATCATCCTGCCTCAGCCTCCCAAGGACTGGGATTACAGGCATGTACCACCATGCTTGGCTTCTGTAGTTTTGATTGCTTATCATGACCAGGACCTTGAAGCAGGCGAGCAAGGCTATGGAGCAACACCTACATGCGGGACACTGGGCTTGGCTCTGGGCTTCAAGCATGACTAGGACACACGTCTGTCCTCTATGATTTCCAGGTCAGGAGGGTACTGACCCCTGAGCTGGACATGGCACCTTGTGGCCCATCTACAGGATGAAGAGACCAACTCTTCTCTGTGGCATGAGAAGCCAGATGAGGCTGATGGTGGAGGAAACTTTTGAATTGATTCCATTAGGGTAAATAGGTTAATGTATATCAAGTTTAGGGTGGATTTTAGAGTGAATTGGGTCATGTTTGGAGTGAATTGGGGGAATGGAGGAGATGGTAATATTTAGGAAGAAATATATCCGCAGTGAGCTATAAGGAACTATAACATGCTGCTCTCATTCGTCCATCTTGCACTGTAGATAAACTAGGGTGAAAGTTCCTTGTCTGCCTAGAATCTTCTGATTTTCTGCACAACCTACCCAATGCTTCTGAATAGTCTGTTGGGTAGCCTGTCTCCAGGACTCCCAGGTGCCTCTTTTTGGCTTAGCAGGAATACCAAGACACTCCTTGTGGCCTTGTAAATGGACATAACTCATTGTCCTCCAGTGTGACTACAACCACTGGCTCCCAGAAAGGCAGACGGGAGATGCAGAAGGGAGTTCATCTCAGCCATATGCTCTTAACACTGCACCACAGGTGTGGTTCTCTAGCATGTAGAGGCCAAACATGAGACTCCAGAAAGGGGAAATATGTGAATGTTATCTTTGCCTCTTTTTTGCTCTCACCCTACAATTGAGTGAGGAGGAAGTCTTGATTTATTCCTTGAAATAGAGTATTTGATTTATTCCTCAAAATAGACTATTGCAAGTCTTTCTACTTTGCTGAGGCTGTCCTCGAACTTGTTATCCTCCTGTCTCAGACTACCAAGTATTTAATTTTAAAATAAGGATGTGCTTGAAAACAGGCCAGAGGCAGACACCAACAGCCACAGAGTCCCTGGTTTAAGCAGATAATAAACTCCACATTCCAACTAGTGCAGGCCTGTGTTTCCTTCTCCCAAAAACAATGCTTCAATGACAGGGGCTATGGTTTTCTAGTGCTCTCCATGGCTATCTCAGAAACCAAGCAAAATGGCCACCAGGAGATTTAAGATAATTGTGTATTGAGTGTTTTTTCATGGGAAGAAGTTTATTTGTAGCTTCCCTTAATTAGGCTTTTATTTTCCCCCCTCTGCCCCTCTCCTCTGCGTTTTTACTTGCTTCTGTTTTATTTTTTATTTTTTTACACAAAAGACATCCATGGGTAAGAAGAGGAGATTTTATTTTGAAGAACAATGATCACATTAACAAGGTGACAGCAGATAAGCTAAAAGTCACTCCATTTTCTGCCAGGGAAAAATGTTCCTTGCTGCCAAATCGCATTCTGCCTCTCTTTATCTACTCTCCTTTGCTTGGAGGGTGGCAGGCCCAGCCACTGACGGACTCAGAAGAAATATCTGGAAGATAAGATACACCCTTGATTCCTAGTAGAAGGGAAGCTTTTGAATTCAATGATAAAAAATGACTTCCTTTCCTGTTCCACAACATTCTTGTGGCTGGAGCTCTCTGTAGGACAATGACATTTCTCTGCCCTTGGTCCAACATATCAAGCAGAAAATAGCAATGAAATCTGAAACTTGGTAAAGGGCAAAAATCCAATTTATTGCAATTTAATAGACGTCTAGGGCTAGATAATATTCTGTAGGTACAGAATCTGCCCTACATCTTGCCCTGTATTGGGGGCAAAGCTTAGGACTCCCCCTGCCTTTGACATGTCACAGCCACATCTAGAGACCCAGCCATCCAGCTATTCAGTGAGAAAACAGTAGACCCAAATCATGGAAGATTTGGTCTTCATGTACTATTCAATAGCAACAATAACAAGCCAGGCTTGCTAATGCACACCTGTAATCCCAGTACTTGGGAGGCTGAGACAGAAGAATTAGCAAAGACATCCCTTCAAAATAAAAAAGTATAAAGGGGTGGGGGTGTAGCTTAGAGGTAGAATGTTCCTGGGTTCAATTCCCAATACCACCACCTACAATGAAAAACAGTAACAGCAACAGCAACACTGGGCTTCAAAACACTGAGGGGAAAAGGAAGTGGAATTGGCATAGGAGGTGAAAAGGAAAGAGAATAGAAACTTCTTGAAGGTGAAATTTGAACTAAGCTTTAATGGATTGGTAGGAATTCATTAGCCAAGGGAAAAATATCCTGCGATTAGACCTCTGTAAGCTTTGGCTTCTTTGGCAAGATCTTACAGAGTTATTGGAAAGATTCAGTGATGACATGAAAATAAAGCTTACAGCACAGCGCTTGGCACATGATGCAGACTGAATCCATGGCCGTGGTCCTGATCGCTGTCCTCGTTGTTACTATTATCACTGTTATTGCAAAATAGTATTGGAAGGTTTAAGCAAAACCTTCAGGGCCCTTCCTAGGGGGAAATGATGCTATCAGTCACAGCTAGTTGAAGTCCTTTCCCCCTGACCTCTTTCTAACTGATCTTACCCTATCCTTTCTGAGGCTGACTCATATCTTGGCATACTTTAATATCAGCTCACCTCTAGTAAAATGAAAGCAGAACCAACGAAACCTCAAAAGAGGTTTATAACTTTTTAAATCCCCCACTCCATTTCCAAACATAACATCTTATAGATTGGTTTACAATTTCACTGTGGGATAGATATTGGAATGAAGGTGTAAGTATAAAACCCATACCTTCTGCTATCATTTTTCCTAGGGCCTTTGTTGTCAAGGACTTTATTTTAGCAACTTTGAAAAATATTCACTCTGGTTATTTTTTTTTCTTCTAATCTGTTTATCCTCCAGTGACTTCCTTCAGGTCACAAAGGAAAAGTGTTTCTGGAAAGGAGCAGTGAAACTTAATTCTTTTACAGTTTGGCAGTCAAAATGAAATGCTAAGTGCTTTTGCATCACAAGTGATGTATAAAGCACTTGAGAAGGGCTTGTCCATTGATGTTGGGGGCTGAGAGGTTTGGGGGCTCAGTGGTTGGGGAAAACTAGGATGTTAATATTAAAAGTGATTTAATGACCCATTATTATGTGCTCAGCAGGATTATGCTAATTGCTCTGCCATAGTTGATCCTCATCACAACCCTTTAATGCAGGCACAATTATTATTCCCATTCCATAGATGAGGAAAATGAGGCTTATGGTATTTACATAACTTGTCCAATATTTCAGCTCAAATGTTGGAGAGCTAGAACTTGGTCTTGGGTCTACCAGACTCCAAAACCCATACTTTTTCTTCATTAGGGGTTATACTGCCTACAGGGCTTTGAAAATAATGACCCCAAGCTAAATGTGGGGGTGGTGTTTTTAGATTGTAATACAGTCCCTTGGGGGGAGGGGAAAAGACATCCCATGGAACTCCATACTTGGGCGGCTAAGACAGGAGGATTATAGGTTCAAGGCCAGCCCTGGCAATTTAGCGAGAATGATACTCTCAGCAACTTAGCAAGACCTTGTTTCAAAATGAAAATTTAAAGATGGGCTGGGGGTGTAGCTTGGAGACAGAACATCCCAGGTTCAGTCCCCAGTAACACACACACACACACACACACACACACACACACACACACACATCCTGATGTGCTTTGGCCTATGCTACAATCCCTGTGTGGGTCATCTAAAGGAGGATGGAATATATTTTTGATTGGAAAGAACAAAACTTGATCAACAAGATGGCCTCCATTAAAATATGAGTCTGTGATCTGGGAAGAGGTGTCCTGTGAACAAGAGACAAAACCAGCGGAGTCCTGTGTTTCGAAAAAAGGGAGGGGGATGGGTAAGGCCTGTTACTTTCTCTTTCAATTCCTTTAATGACTCCAGAACTTTTTTTTGCTAATTAACTTGACTACCTGTAACTGATATATTTATTACCCAGCATTGTTTACCAATGACATATTGTTCAAATATTCATTTCCTAGGAGAGGGTTGTAAATGTCTTGCATGAGCGTAAAAGGTGATGGATGAACGAGTGCCGGAGGTGGTGGTAGGTCAAGCAGCTCCAGTGCAGAATTTCCCACATTGTTGCTTGGGTGTATTGGCAGGTCAGCATGAGGATAAGGTGTTTTCAGTGATGAGAGGGGAGATAGTTTGACCTCTAACTTCAGAACTTCGGCACCCTGGTTACAGGGTTTATACTTTATCTCATTTAAAATCTCTGAACAAAATAATAAGCAGCAGATATGATTATAATTCTTTCTGAAGCTTCAAAAAACCCTATTTTTTTAATATTTCCCTTCTACTCACAATCATCTTTAGACCATCAACTGCTTTCCAGAAATTCCCAAGGCCACCTGCTCTGGATAGCCACAAAGCTGCCCTGAGCCAACAGCACCACCTGTAGGACAGAACAGAAAGCTCTTGGGCTCTGCATGGTTTTTCTCCGCTTCTTTTCTGCAGTTTGGAATGATAATGTCTGCACACCTGAAGTTCTCTTCACCCGCTAGATGTTCCAGCCAACCCAAAGTGCTTGCATTTTCCTATCCCAGCATCCTGTCAAAGATGCCTCTCAATTTGTGCACACCGTCTCCTCTCTAGAAAGCCTTTATGACATATTTCATCTGGCCAACTCTTAGTCGGTAGTAAAGCAGATTCAAAGCCTGAGCTAATAGACTGAAAACACTGGTAGAAAAAGGTTTTGAAGCTGAGACTGGTGGCACATGCCTGTAATCCAAGTATTTGGGATGCTGAGACAGGAGGAGTGCAAGTTTGAGGACAGCCACAGCATCTTAGCAAGATCCTCAACAACTTAGTAAAACCCTGTTTCAAAAAAATAAAAACAGGACTAGGGGTGTCTCAGAGGTAGAATTCCTCTGGGTTAAATCCCCAGTATAAATAAATAACAAACAAGCAAATAAATAAATGTAAATCTTTTTTGGTGGTACTGGGGTTGGAACCCAGGGGCCTTCTACCTCTGGGCTATACTCCCAGACCTATTTTCTATTTTATTTGGAAACAGGGTCTCTTAAGCCAGCTGAGGCTGGCTTCGAACCTGCGAGATCTTCCTGTCTCAGCCTCCCAAGCGTGGGGATTACAAGCGTGCACCACCACACCCGGCATAAATATAAAATTTTTAAAATAAAAAGAAGTTTTAAAAATTCATAAAGTTGTCCACATAAAACACACCCTTTTGGGAGACATAATTAGTGTATGTTCAACTGTAAATATAGGAAAATTGTTTCAGCAACAGAACAACATATTTTCTCAGTTATAAAGAAGGGTTCTTTCTTCTTCTCCTTGATCTGCTCTTTACAGAATCTTGCCAGAGTCAACTAAAGGGGACCCCCTTTCATTATATACCCGTTTCTCTGAGAATTGAAATGAACTAAATTAATTCATTCACTCAGTACTGTAAATCCCAAATGAAAAAGTCATAGACGTATAGATGTAAATATTGCCGGTGTAATTATTTTTTTGTGTTTGTATAACTAGAGGGCACTGAGATCAAGCAAAAATAAATTATTCAAAGTTCAAAGGCTCCCAAATTTACTAAGAAAATAAGAAAAGAAGCCCAAGCATGCACATGTTAAGATAGCCGAACAATCAACTAATGTGTTATCCACCAGCACTCTTCAAAAGAAATGGCTTTTGTAGGAACTGATGGGAACACCAAATGCTGAACATTTTCCTCTTAAATAAAGTCAGTTGTTCGTGTAGTGGTCAAGAGTGCAGGCTTTGGAGTTACTATCACTCTGTTGAAATTCCAACATACATCTAAAGCTAAGAACCATAGCTCTAGCTGCTTATTTCTATTATTTATATTTCGGTACTGGGGACTGAACCCAGGGGCATTCTACCTCTGAGACACACCCCTGGCCCTATTTTATTTTTTATTTTAACAGAATGTCTCACTAGGTTGCTGAGAGTCTTGCTACATTGCTGAGGCTGGCCTCATACCTGTGATCCTCCCTGTCTCATTTTCTCAAGCATGAGGATTACAGGCGTGAGCCACCACATCTAGCTCTAGGTATTTAGCTGCAACCATTATTTCTTCCTTTCTTAGATAGTTCAATTTGATCCAAATTTAGTTTATACTTATTTTTTCCCTTCCTTTTTAGGGTGTCCATCTATAAGTTTCCAAAATGTGTGGAAAGGGGAGGGTGAGCATCTCTTTCCCTCTCTCCCACCTGTGTCTTTGAATACATCTCTTGATATGTGTGTGTGTGTGTGTGTGTGTGTGTGTATATGTGTGTGTGTGTTTTAACTGGG